>NW_022436984.1:1501117-1778356 GCF_009761245.1 Sapajus apella
AAAAAAAAAAAAAAAAAAAAAAAAAAAAAAAAAAAAAAAGAAGGGGGTGGTGGAAGGAAGGTTGGAAGGGAGGCAGGAAAGGAGAAAGGAAAGGATCACTGCCAATGATTTGGGTATAAATTGAACCTGTAAGTTTGGCACCTAAGGGCATAATTCTTCCAGGTCTCTCCTGGGCCACAGTGTCTCTTCTCAAATTTCCAGTTTTTGCTTTCCATGTGTGCAGACTATTCATTTCTTTTGTTTGTTTTTGCCAGAGAAGATGGAAGCAGATTAGGAGAGGTACTGACAGGCAGCCGAAAAAGCAATGCCCTGGCATTCAGGAGATCTTTCCTGCCTCAGTCTTGTGAGTAGCTGGGACTACAGGCACCCGCCACCATGCCCAGCTAATTTTTGTATTTTTAGTAGAGACAGGGTTTCACCATGTTGGCCAAGACAGTCTCAATCTCCTGACCTTGTGATCTGCCTGGCTCGGCCTCCCAAAGTGCTGGGATTACAGGCATGAGCCACCATGCCTGGCCCTCAGTGGTTTTATAGTAGCATCCACCAGGCACATAAGAGTCTCTAAACCAGAACCAGGTATTATATTGGCAATAGGGAGTTCCTGCTCTGTTGTTTCTGGGGCTACTGCCAGTCCAGTCACTAAGTGTCAGTGGTTGGCTTGGTTTCCTTCTTGGTCAGAGGCTGTGTCTTTGTCCTCCTATCGCCTCGGTTTGGGAGCCTTATATATGCTTCAGGCAGCAGGGGTAGGAGCTTCCTCCACCTTTTATTGTTAGCAGGGAAGCCACGGCCCAGCATGTATGGTTTCCATTGGTGGGCTTGGCTTCAGTCCCCTATAAGTGGCACACTTTTTGTGCCCATGACCCACAGTGAGCAAACTTCCTACCACCTCTGCCTGTTTCTGGGGCTATACGGCCAGCATATCCAGGGCTGAATGCTCTGTGAGGCTGTTCCATTTCTGATCTGTGGAGTTTTTATCTTGTTTTAGAGCTTGTGTCTTTTCATTGTCTCCTTTAATATTTACATATCAATGGTTTGTGTTTGGAGCACAGTATCATAAGTATGAATTTACATTATCACTGTGATTAGAGTTCATCTGTAAGAACATTAAGCTTTTAATGTTTTTCTTACTTCCATTAAGTTTCTGAGACCAATTTCCTTAAAGACCAGAGTTCTGGCTGAGCGTGGTGCCTCATGCCTGTAATTTCAGCACTTCAGAAGGTTGAGGTGGGCGGATCATGAGGTCAAAAGATCAAGACCATTCTGGCCCACACTGTGAAACCCCGTGTCTACTAAAAATACAAAAAATTAGCCCAGTGCTGTGGCACGTGCCTGTAGTCCCAGCTATTTGGGAGGCTGAGGCAGGAGAATTGCTTGAGCCCAGGAAGTGGAGGTTGCAGTCAGCTGAGATTGCACCACTGCACTCCAGCCTGGCGACAGAGACTCCATCTCAAAAAAAAAAAAAAAAAAAAAAGACCTGAGTTTTTTCATAGGCATTTGCTAAGTGCCAACAATGTGTAGGTACAGTGTAGCAGATATTATTTTCCAAAGATAAACATATTAACATATCATATCATACATCCTGGTTTCACACTGTGCCAATGACAATCTTCTATTAAGGGGTCGGGTACTAGGGTGGACCTTCCTGCTTAAATCAATGGAATGAGTCAGAAGTGATGCTGTGTGACTTCTGAAGCTAAGTCATAAAAGCCAACATGGCTTCTGCCAGATGTCTCCTTCTCTTGGGAAGCTGGATCTTGAAACCCAGCCACCATATTATGAGGAAGTCCAAGTCACAAGTAGAGGCCATGTGTAAGTGTTCTGGCCAACAACCTCATTATGCCCCCAGCCAAAAGCCAGCATCAACTGTCAGGTATGTGAGTGAAGAAAACTTCCAGCTCTCAGCCTCTGTGTCTTCCAACTCAGGCCACGGGCATTGTGCAGAAAAGTCAAACCATTCCATCCCCTGTGTGAATTCCTGATGCACAAAAGCTGGGAGTGGCAATAAATAATTATTGCTGTTGTAAGCCACTACATTTTGGAGGTAATTTATTATGCAGCAATAGATAACTACATACACAGGGATAGCCATCAGGGATACAACAGTGAATAAGACAGATGTCTCTGACTTCATGGAACTTGTAATTTAATGGGAAAGACAGAAGAATTGAACAAGTAATTTGAGCTGTGATGAACATTTGAGAAATAAATAGAGTGCTCTTCAAGTATCTAGCAGGAAAGTTTAGGCCAGTTTAGCAGTTGAGGGTACTCTAACCTCTTATTGTGAAATGGTCACCATTTCCCACAATTCCTTCTTCCTAGCATGGTGGTTGCTAAAAAATATTGCATAACCTATTGTGGTTTGTTAAAATTAGTTTATTTGTAGCAGTCTTCTTTCTTATTTCCTCTATGTTTTGAGAGATGAAATTATCAAGAAAGCAGGTCAAGAAATCATAGAAACCTTCATTTAACCTTTAAACCAAATGGAAAATTAGGCCAGGCAGTGGCTCACACCTGTCATCCCAGTACTTTGGAAGGCTGAGGTAGGAAGACTGATTTAGCCCAGGAGTTCAAGATTAGCCTTTGCAACATGGCGAAATCCCATCTCTACACAAAATTTAAAAATTAGCCAAGCATGGTGGTCCCAGCTACTTGGGAGGTTGAGGTGGGACGATTGCTTAAGCCTGGGAGGTAGAGGCTGCAGTGAGGCATGATGACACCACTGCATTCCAACCTGGGTGACACAGTGAGTTCCCGTCTCAAAAACAGAAAATGGAAATTCAACTTTTACAGTTCATTAATTTCTTTCTCTCCATGTTACATTCACTAATGTGTATACCTGCATCCCAATAATGGGAGAGAGCTTTGTTCTGATGCTTTCTGGATTATAAAAAGGGAGAAATATTACAATTTTCTTTCTAACAATACTTAAGAAAGGGTGGTACAATACCCTTTCTGATTGTACCAATTGATAGATAGTCTGTTCAGATGTACACATCATGACACGGTCTTCACAACAGAATGTAGCAGATCCTCCAGGAGTTTTACACTGATTAGGGTTGCCAGATAAAATACAGGAAGTTTAGTTAAATTTGAATTTAACATAACTGACAGGTAATTTTACAGTATAAATTTGTTAGGTATGTTATTTATTATCTATCTGAAATTCAAATTTAACTGGGCATCCTGTATTTTTACTTGCTAAACCTGGCAACTCTACTATAGTTCGCAGAATATGAAATAATTAAAAAAGAAAACAAAACACCCATAGTGTGAGGGCAAAGAAGGGACTAAAATTAGCTGAGGTTTGATAAGTGCTAGAATATGGAAGTGACTCAGAGAATCCCTTTTTCCCCCCAGGATTTACTAATTTCCTTTTCTCCACACCCCAGTAAACTGAAAAAATCTGTTTTCACCATGCCTGAGAATTCACGTCATCAAATTGATGTAGTTAGTTCTGCCCCTTTGCTTCATCTACTTGCTCGAACTTTTGGTTTCTCACCGAATGACCAAAGCAATTCACCCTTACCTCACTTTCATTGCAGCAGAACACATTCGAGAGAGTGTAGAACCGGGGATCCAGGTCAGCAATGGCAGGGGCTGGATTGAACAATGTTTTCACTACAAAGGAATGGAAAAGGGGTTTATTATTGGTTTTCATTTTTAACACGGTGCATTTACAGATGTTTAGTAGGGAAAATCCCCGAGTTCATTTTTGTCTTCATCTGGTTAAATATCCACTTAGTTACAGATATAGAGAAAAGTATGAACTCTCAGTTTCCACAATAGCCTGCTACCAATTCCTTAGTTCCGTTTTCTCTACTTTGTACTTTACAACATTTCACCTTCCAGGAAAAACGGCAATATTACAGTCAACATGATTATAGAGTTAAGGCAAAGGCAACAAGAACATCAGAGAAAAGCAAAAATGCTGTGGCATGAAAGGACATGTGTGAATGTGAACAGGGTGGTGAGCATTTTTGTGTGTTACTTTAAGTGCTTGGTTTCAAGGCAAGTTCATAAATCCATTTTCCAGGGAAGAAAAAGAGCTGATAGGAAAGAAACAATGAAGAGTTCAGAATGTTCCCGGTGGGAATAGTAAGCACGAAGATCATGTGCGTATGCATGTTTTGTACACCTATGTATGCCTCCCAAATATATCACAATTACTCCTGCAACATATGCACTTACACAAAAGCTTACATTCTTGGCTTTTGTGAGCAATCTGGGAATATTAAAAAAAAAGACTGAGAAAGGAGGAGGAATTCAATCAGAGGGTGGTGCTAGCTCAGACTGAGAGACTACAAGAGAAGGATAGATGGGAAGAGCAGACACAGGGAAATGAATACATCACAGCCATTTTTCAGAGGGAGGAAAGTGAGGTTCAGAAAGATGAAGTCACATGTCTAAGGTCCTACAATGGACACTGTTAAGCTGGACTCCTACCCAGGGTTCCTCTGGGTTTAAGTTCAGAGTTTGGTCCACTCTAAAAAAAGTGGTCTCTCTAGGCTAGGACTCTGTCCACAGCAACACATACCCCAATGCCAATTAACAATATTTTAAAACACCCTTTGGTTTGGAACTTGGTAATATGTGATACACATGTCACCCAAGTTGGAATATGTAATGTGATACATGTATATATACATGATATATATATTTGTGTGTGTATGTGTATAGATATATATACACACATATATTTCAAGTCTTTAGAAATGACATTCATAGGAAGCTTCCTCTTTGTTATGGTACTTATTCACTTGAGTACTCAACTAGATTGGTTAGTCTTTTCTCAACCCAGGTGCACTGACATGCGTGTTAAGTAGTCTCATCGACTATAGACCCATAGTGTAAAATTCTCTAGCTGCAGTTCTCAGCAGTGGCTTACAAACTTGGGTGCATATCAACATCACTAGGAGAGCTTGTTAAAATACATAATTTCTAGGACTGACCTCAAACCCACTGACTCAGAATCTCTAGCGGTAAGATCAGGGAATCTGCATGTTCACAAGTTCTCCAGGTGGCTCTCACATAGCCAGCTGGGCACTAATCCATTCCACATTCCTGGGAAGAAGCTAATCAGCATGTGGCTAATGGAAACCATCTGCTACTTCAGCCTGGTGAGGACATCTAGTCTACTTTTGCACCTTCCTTGGTCTTACCTAAAATTTTGATTCAGTCAGTGGGTCTTGCCCAGTATAGGCTAATACTATTCCCACATTTTTGTTATTTTAGAATCCAGAATGTCCACCCACAGAAATTCTATGGTATATTTTTGGCTGCTCAGATTTTTGTATAGAGTTATTGTGCAGCTTAAATTAGAAAACGGATGTAAAAGCCCAGTGTAAACTCTAAAGTGCTGTACAAATGTAAAGGATTATTACTGTTATTATATTGTCCTTTACACATAGCCCAACACCTCTGCCTGTCTACCCATCTCTTCTGCCTTCTTCTGGAGTTTATAGCCTGGCAACAGTATTGCTCATTGGTTCTCTCACTTCTCAGTGGTCTTAGAGATGTCAGTTACACATAAAGGATCTCATTGTCCAGTATTCTAACACACTCACTTAAACTTTTTAGGTTTTCAGGACAATATATCATTCCCAATGTTCCTCAAACATTAAATGGAAACAACTGCTCGCCTAGTGTGATCCTCAAATCTACATTCATCAGCATTTGAGCACAGGTTAGAGCAAGCTACCAGTGTGGAACAACATGGTAGGAGCCATTCTTTTTTTAATTTTTCTTTGTATTTATTGTACTTTAGGTTCTGGGGTACATGTGCAGATCATGCAGGTGGAGCCATTCTTAAAAGATCCATTTTTTCCTGATCCTGCAATTCCTTTTCTAAACCCATCTTACAGAAATCCTGATTTCTGTAGAAATTGCCTGATCCTGCAATTCCTTTTCTAAACCCATCCTACAGAAATCATAGGCATGCAAAGATGATATACAATGTTGTTTGTACAGCTCTTGTTTGCAAGAGGAAACACAAAAAGAAACCTACACATTTATCAAGCGGAATTAGTTTAAAACCTTATGACATAAGCCGGGCTTGGTGGCTCATACCTGTAATCCCAGCACTTTGGGAAGGTGAAGCAGGTAGATCACCTGAGGTCAGGAGTTCAAGACCAGCCTGACCAACATTGTAAAACCCTGTCTCCACTAAAAATACAAATATTAGCCAGGTGTGGTGGTGTATGCCTGTAATCCCAGCTGCTCTGGAGGCTGAGGCAGGAGAATCGCTTGAACCTGGGAGGCAGAGGCTGCAGTGAGCCAAGACTGTGCCACTGCACTCCAGCCTGGGCAACAAGAGCAAAACTGTAACATACATGTCTGATGTAACACACTACAGCTGTTAAAAAGAATAAAGTAGATCTCCGTTTGTCAGAGAAAGAGTTCTATAATTTATTTATAAATGAACAAGGCACATTTGCACTGCCCACCTACTCCACCCACCTCACCCACCTTTTTTGAGATGGCTCTGTCACCCAGTCTGGAGTGTAGTGGTACAATCTCAGCTCACTGCAACCTCCACCTTTCAGATTTAAGTGATCCCTGCCCACCAGCTTCCCAAGTAGCTAGAACTACATGTACCTGTCACCATGCCTGGCCAATTTCTTTCCCTTCCCTCCCCTCCCCTCCCCTTCCCTCCCCTCCCCTCCCTTGCCCTGCTCCCCTTCTCTCTCTCTCTTTCTCTCTTTTTGTGTTTTTTTTTTGGAGGTTTTGTCATGTTGCCCAGGCTGTTCTTGAACTCCTGGGCTCAGTGATCCTCACACCTTGGCCTCCCAAAGTGCTAAGATTACAGGTGTGAGCCACCATGCCCAGTCTACCCTCCCTCTTTCAAAAGAACAAATAACAAACATATATAACTATATATGTATTTACATTTTTATACTTACATAGAAGAAAAAATGTCAGAGAGGTTACTTACTAAATTAATGAGCTACAGATTAAGTGCTGTATGCAAAGACATCGCTCTTAAAACATATAGTATCTTACATCAAAAAACAGGTATACTATGAATGAAATGATATAACATCTGAGTTTTGTTTTAACATAATCCAAGGTGGCAGTGCGGGGTAGGGAGCCATGATCAGGATACAGATAAAACAATATTGGCCATGTGTAATAAAAACAAGCAGTGGGGAAGACTCACTATTCAATAAATGATGCTGGGATAATTGGCTAGCCATATGCAGAAGAATGAAACTAGACCCTTATCTTTCACCATTTACAAAAATTAACTCAAAATGAATTAAATATTTAAATGTAAGACCTTGAACTATAAAAATCCTAGAAGAAAGCTTAGAAAATACCCTTTTGACACTGGCATTGGCAAGGAATTTTTGGCTAAGTCCCTCAAAGCAACTGTAACAAAACCAAAAATTGACAAGTGGGACTGAATTAAACTAAAGAGCTTCTGGACAGCAAAAGAAATGATCAATACAGTAAATAGAAAACCTACAGAATGGGAGAAAATATTTGCAAACTATGCATCTGACAAAGGTCTAATAGGCAGAATCTATAAGGAACTTACACAAATCAACAAGCAAAAAACAAATAACCCCATTAAAAAATGGGCAAAGAACATGAACAGACATTTCTCAAAAGAAGACACATGAGTTGCCAACAAACATATGAAAAGTTACTCATCATTTCATTCATCATTAGAGAAATGCAAAGTAAACCATAATGAAATATCATCTCACATTGGTCAAAACAGCTATTAGTAAAAAGTCAAAAAACAACAGATGCTGTTGAGGCTGCAGAGAATGTAACTTAGTTCAGCTCCTGTAGAAAGCAGTTCGGAGGCTGATTCTCAAGTAACTTAAAATAAAGCTACCATTCAAGTCAGCAATCCTATGCCTGTGTACACACCCAAATGAAAACAAATCATTATACCAAAAAGAAGCATGCACTTGTATGTTCATCACCATGCTAGTCACAATAGCAAGGACATGGAATCAACCGAGGTGCCCATCAATAGTGGACTGGATAAAGAAAATGTGGCACATATACACCATGGAATACTCTATAGTCATAAAAAAGAATGAAATCGTTTCCTTGGCAGCAACACGGATGGGGCTGGAGGCCATAATCCTAAGCAAACTAACAAAGGAACAGAAAACCAAACAGTGCATGTACTCACTTGAAAGTGGGAGCAAAATATTGCACATACATGGACAGAAAGATGCGAACAACAGATACTACAGAGTACTGGAATGGGAAGGGGCACAGCTTGAAGAGCTGCTTCTTGGGTACTATGCTCCCTACCTGGGCACAATATTCCTATGTAACAAATTTTCATATGAAGGCCCAACACTGTGGCTCAAACCTGTAATCCTAGTACCTTTGGGGGCTGAGGCAGGTGGATCATCTGAGGTAAGGAGTTCAAGATCAGCCTTGTCAATACGGTGAAGCCCTGTGTCTATTAAAAATACAAAAATTAGCTGGGTGTGGTGGTGCATGCCTATAATCCCAGCTACTTGGGAGGCTGAGGTATAAGAATCACTTGAAACTGGGAGGTGGCAGTGAGCCAAGATTGTACCACTGCACTCCAGCCTGGGCAGGCAGAGTGAGACTCTGCCTCAGAAAAACAAAACAAAACAAAAAACAAACAAAAACAAAACAAAAAAAAAGTCTGCTTGTGTACCCCCTGTATCTAAAATAAAAGATGGAATTTAAAGGAAGAAAAAAAAAAACTGGCCACGTGTTGGTAACTGTTGAAGCTAAATGATAGTATATATGGATTTAGCATACTATTCTCTGTATGTCCACATATAGTTGAAATTTTCCACAATAAAAACAAATTTTAAGGAAAAATTACATTAAAATTTAAGTCTCAATTGCTAGAATAAGGAATTCTATAATTTTATTGTAAATACTGTTTAAGAATCAATCTTATTTGCCTGTACTTTACTGAGGGACAGCATTCTTCAACAGTAACAGGATACATAGGCTTAGAGCCTGACTAGTAACTAAATTTAGGGGAAAAGTGTAAATGCCATTCTTCTCAGTTTGTGCTACCACAAATGAGCATAAATATTCTACCATGATGAAAGAAACATGAATGAGTGGATGTAGTTAATCAAAGAAGAATGCAAATCTGTAACAGACAAGGTGGAAAACATGATGTCATCCTGGGAGCAGGCAGAGCTAGAGAGCACAGAATGTACCACAAAGTAACTTGGAGTTCAGAGGTGACTGGCAGCACCCAATAGTAATTATTATTAATTACAATGTCAGATGGACTAAACTCTTAGTTATCTTAACTGCATGTTAATAGATAGCACAATAATGTCAGTAAGGAACTGGTGAGGCCCAGAGGAGCACTTGTATAGGTTAAAAGGCAGGAAAATGAGGCAGAAGCTCTTTATGGTGTTGCCATGGAGGGCAGGGGCTGGACAGTTAGGAAGACCCTAATAATTTGCTCAAAGAAACCAGGGAAGAAAATCACCCTAAATGGAGACACTGTGAGAATACTAGGATACTAAAAATACTGTCTTTGCTGAACATTACTCCAGAGGCTCTTTTCTGTAACTTGAGCAGCAAAAACACTCAAAACTTGGGCTATGTGCTGGATAATGTCATTGTGAAAGTCCAGATGGCCAGACAAGAAGTTTCGCTTGCCAAAGGCAGAAGGACTAAAGTGGCATTAAAAGATATTTTGTATCATACTTAGAATTTAACTTTGGCAATTTTACAATCTCAATTATTTATCATTGTTCGTGTACTGTTCCATTTGTTTGGAAATGGATATAAAGACCAGAACCAACATGCATAATTTCATCACAAGCAGCTGCAGCACTGGCTCTTCAGTGGGCTTACCTCCTAGCATAATGGCCTGGTGAGGATGGGAGCTATACAGGGCTACTGATTTTTGGTATTTTAGCTGCTATGTCTTTAAAATCAATGCTTTCATTTTGTTGGAGACAGAGAGTTTTGAGACAGTATATCAAAGATCTTTTCCTCTATAGATTATCATAGCTGTTACATTAGTATCATCTAGTTACACAATGTGTTTAATTCAAAATTCACTACTTGTAAGCAGTAAAAATGCAACCGTGATAATCATAGACGATAATGACGATGATGACTTCATCACCTTTCTTGAAGATGGAATAATGCTGATCAGCATATACACAGCTTCCTGGGGCAAAGGGTAGGGTGCTCAGTGCTCAAGAGATCATTAAGCTCTGCCCACTCTGCTCTGGGATCAGTCCAAAGTGACATGAAAGAACTCTGAGAGCTCTCAGCCCAATTCTGGTTTCGCAGAAGAAGAAACTGACGTCCAGAGAGAGGAACTGATTTACTTGACTGAGATGCCCCATTTGCTGATTGATTATGAATTTAAAGCCGTATTTCATGATTCCCAACTCAATGTTCTCCTTTCATTATACCACTCTTCTTGCATATGAGAATGATGATGCATCACACACACACACACACACACACACACACACAAACACACACACACAGACACACACAGTCACACAGACCCTCCTCATGGAATAGAATCTAAGCTGCATCTGGCTAGTATCTACCAAAAGGGACCAGGTGACGTGGCCAGAGAAAGCCACCTGACTGGAGGAGTTCTGAACAGATGACTGTGTGTGATTGTGTGCATGTGTGTGTGTGTGTGTGTGTGTGTGTGTGTGTGTATGTGTGTTTTCTATTGGGGTCATAGTGCTGAAAATACTTTAGAGCCTCTTCTCTGTTTCTTGAGCAGCAAAAACACACAAAGCTTAGGACATGTGCTGGACAGTGTTAACACTTACAGACTTCACTTTTCTAGAGATACTCTTCATAAAGGCTCAGTTTGCTGTAATCAATGGATTGTGGGAGTTTAAAGAGTGGTCTAGGAGACAGAACTTGGGTCGTAGAGTCTGAAATCCTGGTTTCCTCGACTTAAAGTGTGACACTGGTTGAACAAATTACTTAATCTCTCAGTCTCGGTCTTCTCACCTTTAATCTGAGAGAACAATGCCTGCCATATCTTTCACATGAGGTTTTTCTGAGGATAAAATGTGTAATAAAGTACTTTATAAGCTGTAATGTACATGTAAATGCATGGTATTACTGTTTGTGATATTATTATATAACAACATTCATGCAGAATTAATACCTAGGCATGCTGGCTCTTAGTGAAAGTGTGAAGTAGGTCAAGTGGTCTGTGACCCACCGTCACCTACCCACCTTCCTGCCGCCCCAGGTCCTCCAGCTCCCAACTGGAAGAGCTGCATGGAAGGGGATGGAGGAAGTCTTTCTGGACCCCACCCAATGATAGCCCCAGGGTAGGCTGCCTGCCCCTTGGGATTACTCTAGTCTCACCTGTGAAAGGTTAGATCCTCAACTGTGGCTGCTGTACCTTTTCTCTCCTCCACAAGCTGGGTAGGTAACAGGCAACTAGACTAGGACAGAGGAAACAGTGATCTCTGAGCAGCAAGGGATAGTAGGAAAAAAAGAGAAGTTACACAAGAATATGCTTTGATCTATACAAAGAAAGACAAGAGCAGGAGCAGGGTGGCACACTGTATTCACATCACTCGGCTGAGATGAGCACAGTGCAGAGAATGCGTACCATAAGCATTAGACTTTACTGTGACACTCTGAGAAAATGTAACCAAATGGGTTTTGGCTTAGAATTCTTTTTGACAGCTTCAAGTCCATTAAAAATACACTAAATGTCAGTGAAAATTTACCACAGCCTGTTGTTTTGCCAAGAGGAAAATTTGTTAAATCAGGATGAACATTTAAAAATTCTCCACAAAATCATTTCAGTGACTTATTTTCCATTTATTTCTATGTAGAACACTATACACTTTGGGAGAAATCACTTATATAAACACACACACACACACATACACACTGTTCCTTTTCTTTTTAGTTTTGGATCTTGAGAAAAAGTCGATGTGGTTCTCTATTTTATTTTTTTAAAAAATCACAGAATTATTGCCACAATATCAAGAAGTCCTCATGTTAGAGTGGCTACTATTTATTTTGATTTTTTTAACCAAATGATGCTTGATCAGGATATTATCCTAATTTTAATTTAAAGAGAGTAGTAGATGGAAGAGAAAACGTTGGGACTTACCAACATGTACTACACCATGCTTGACATCATATTTTATTTTATTCCATCCTTAGAGCAATTCTGCAGATAAGAGTATTTCTATATGCATTTTACTGACAAGGCTCAGAAAAATCAGGTAATTCTGCTAGGACCATGAAGCTGACAAGGGACAGAAATGGGATTCTAATTTAGAAGATGCTTTCACCACTAGTCAGTGTTAAAAATGAAGCAAAAAAATTATCTGGATTTTTTAAAAGTCTGTTATTTGCTGGAGGCAAGAGAAGAGGAGTGAATGGGAGAACAGATGAATCAAGATTAGCTACAGGTTGATAACTGTGGAAGCTGAGTGATAGATTTCATCATACAATTCTGCCTGCTTCTGTAGGCTGGAAAGTTTTCAAAATCAAAGGTCAAACAAAAGAGGCAATGTCAATGGACAATGATAACACAGAAAATATTACATATAAATAATCTTTTGTTGTTTATTGAAAAGATGATAAAATTTTACAAAAAGGAGAAAAAAACTATCTTCACCTCCTAGAGATGTTTATCAAAAAGTAACTGGGCTGCCCCAGTTACTTTTGTATGTATGTATGTATGTATGTATGTCTGTATGTATTTGTATGTATAACATGCAGCTTAACCTCTGCTTCTCAGAGTAGAAAACATTTCAACACCTAAAGTTAAAGTGTACTTTGAACAAGGGGCTGCTTCAGGGATTCTAACTCTGTTTGTACCATTTCTGCCAACTACATTGAAGAGTTATATTGAGGGATCTCGGAAATGCTACTCATTTTTTTTTTTTTACCCTGTTTGTACAGTTTTCTAACATTATCAAGAACCACAAGACTGTGAATCTAACAGATGGAAGGAAGAATATTTTACTACAGAAAGAGTATTGCTTTGCTTAACTTAAAAGGTTAACTTTAATTAAGACAGCGATAAAAGCTTTCATAGAAAGAATGACAAACATGTGTAATTACCTCCACTCCTGCGGGCCATTGTTAGGGCTTCCAAAGAAGTCGCTGGAGTTATTTCAAGCTGGCAGACCATGACTTTGGCTCTGCTAATGATATTGGCAGCTGCCCTCAGGTCCTCCGTATTCAAAAGTAAATTTGCTCCAGCCACTATGACGATGATATTCTGGCCTATAAGGAAATTCCACCTATTTATATCAAAACTAAAAAAAAGCCAAGCAATGATATTCTGCAGTGTTATTAATACAATCACCCTTGTAAAGTTATTATAAAAAATGTGTTGTATCAATTTTAACATTTCTAGGTATCAGCTAGAATTCTGAGTTCCAAATGTAACTTTTATATCTCTGTAAGACTCACATTATTCTGATCACCTTAAGTAAAATCTTAAAAAGATTTTCCCAATATTCTTATATACAAAGAATATTAGTTGAGAAATGACATATAACATACTTTAAAAAGATATTTTTTTTTTTTTTTGAGATGGAGTTTCAGTCTTGTTGCCCAGGCTGGAGTGCAATGGCACAATCTTGGCTCACTGTAACCTCTGCCTCCCGGGTCCAAGCAATTCTCCTGCCTTAGCCACCTAAATAGCTGGGATTACGGGCATGTGCCACCATGCCCAGATAATTTTGTACTTTTAGTAGAGATGGGGTTTCTGCATGTTGGTCAAGCTGGTCTCTAACTCCCGACCACAGGTGATCCGCCCACCTTGGCCTCCCAAAGTGCTGGGATTACAGGTGTGAGCCATTGTGCTCAGCCAAATATTTCTTTTGTGGAAAATATCTGGTATATGTATGTGGTTGCAGTTCTGAATCCCAAATGACAGATGCCATAGAGACGAATATAAATAGGAATAAACTTGTGTGACACTGTAGAATGCAAGCAGTTCGTATCCTATGGTATTCTAAAAAGTGATTCTGTCAATCAAAACACATCTTAAATATCTAACAGACAGAAAATTGTATCAGATATAGAAGAGAGGGGATATCTGGCCTATACTGTAATGAACCAAACAGAAACAGAACTAAGGAATTTTTTTTTTTTTTTTTTTTTGAGATGGAGTCTCCCTCTGTCATCCAGGCTGGTGTGTAGTGGCGCAATCTCAGCTCATTGTAACCTCTGCCTCCCAGGTTCAAGCAATTCTCTTGCCTCAGCCTCCCGAGTAGCTCCATCACATCCGGCTAATTTTTTCTATTTTTTTAGTAGAGACAGGGTTTCACCGTGTTGCCCAGGCTGGTTGCAAACTTCTGAGCTCAGGCAATCCAGCCACCTAGGCCTCCCAAAGTACTGGGATTACAGGTGTGAGCCACTGTGCCTGGCCCTGATATATTCTTATTACTTGGACCCGCTGTCTATAATCCCACCTAAATGAGAGAGGGTGGTGGTGCATTTCCTCTGTAAGGTGAACTCTTAAGAGCTGTGCTGCCAAATATGGTAGTCATGAGCACAAGCGACATATGGCCATTGAACACTCGAAAAGTGGCTAGTCCTGGCTGGGCACAGTGGCTCACACCTATAATTTCCAGCACTTTGGGAGGCCAAGGTGGGCAGATCACTTGAGGTCAGGAATTCGAGACCAGCCTGGTCAAATGGTGAAAACCCATCTCTACTAAAATTACAAAAATTAGCCAGGTATAATGGTATGCACCTGTAGTCCCAGCTACTTGGGGAGGCTGAGACATGAGAATCACTTGAACCTGGGTGGCGGACGTAGCAGTGACCTGAGATCACATCACTGCACTCCAGCCTGGGCAAGAATGAGTAAGACTCTGTCTCAAGAAAAAAAAAGAAATGTGGCTAGTCCAAACTGAGGTGTGCTTTAAGTAAACTACAAGTGGATTTCAAAGACAGTACAAAGGAAATAAGGTATAAGGTATAATATCCATTAATTCTTAACATTTTAAAAATTAAAAAAAAATAAGATAAATTTTGGAGTCTCGCTCTCTCTGTTGCTGGAGCATAGTAGCATGATCTTGGCTCACTGCCGCCTCCGCCTCCTAGGTTCAAGCAACTCTCCCACCTCAGCCTCCCAAGTAGCTGGAATTGCAGGGGTGTGCCACCACGCTTGGCTAATTTTTTTTTTTTTTTTTTGCATTTTTAGTAGAGATGGGGTTTCACTATGTTGCCCAGGCTGATCTTGAACTCCTAACCTCAAGTGATTCACCTACCATGGCCTCCCAAAGTGCTAGAATTACAGGTGTGAGCCACCATGTCTGGCCAAGATAAAATTTTGATTATAAACTAAAATGATAATATTTTGGATATATTGGGTTAAATATATTGCCTAAGTTAAATTTACCTGTTCCTTTTTACTTTTAAAAATGTGGCTACTAGACAATTTAAAATTCCACATGTGGCTTGCATTTTATTTTACATATATATATATATATATATATGTATTTTTTTATTGCACTTTAGGTTTGCATTTTATTTTTATTGGACAATACTGATCTGGAGGAATGGGTTGTAGCAGGCATTTTCTGTGCTCCAGGTTGCTTATGCTGATGTTGTATAGACATGACCTAAAATCACCTCTCAACACAGAACAAATTCTTTTCTCTCATCTTACCACAGATGTGTTTGTTGGCCATGAGGAAGACTTAATAAAGTGAGGATGGTTCAGCATAAACCTAACCTCAGTCCTGGAAAAATTCAAAGAACCACTTGCTGAAAGACTGCATCTCCCCTTCAGTGACCTCATTCTCTGTTGGAGTCAACTGCTGCTTCCATGTTGCTGTCTCCCAGATCCAAATTTTTGAACTGGCCTTAGCTGCTCAGCAATAAGCCTAAGACTATAACTGTCTGATAGACAATGCCACATGGCTAGCTTGTTCATGCCTCAAATTTAACTTACCAAAACTAAACTCACTACTTTATCTTGCAAACTTGCTCCTTTTGTTTAAAGGAGCTGATTGTCCCATCTCTGTGTATTTGTCCTAATTCTTCTATTACCACCTATAGTCTTGAGGGCATTACTGTACATGGTAAACAAGGCAAGGTCTACCAAAGTAGACACTCAGCACACACTATTACATTATATCTTTGCAAGATTCACAGATAAGAAAGAGAACTTGAGGATATTCCTAGAACAACAACAACAACAAAAAAGAGGTTTAAGACAAGGAATGAGCTGTTGTTGGCAGGAATAGTTACTTAAAATGTAGCTTAAATGAACACAGGCTTTCTATAGTTAGAATGAAAACTCTTATCTACCACCTCTAGGTGAAATATATTATTATTGCAACTTGGAATCACTAAAGTTGAGTTAAAAATACTGTATTTTATGTGAGAAATGATCTTGCAACACTACATTATAAATAAAAGACACATTGTGACAAATCCTAATTTAACACAATGCACACTGTCTATAACACATGAGGTTCCGTCCAAGGTGCCCCATGAAATGATTGGTCCTTCTGAATATTGATTCTGATTTTTAAAAAATCTTATGTAGGTGTTTTTAGAATTAAAACAGTTGGCAGAAATTATGAAAACTTGACTTGAAGGTTGTTATTTTATATATATATTTTTGGGGGAGGGGCAGAGTCTTGCTCTGTCGCCCAGGCTGGACTGTAGTGGCATAATCTTGGCTCACTGCAACCTCTACCACCCGAGTTCAAGCGATTCTCCTACCTTGGCCTCCTGAGTAGCTGAGATTGCAGGCATGTGCCACCAGGCCTGGCTAATTGTTTTTTTGTATCTTTGGTAGAGGCAGGGTTTCTCCATGTTGAACTGGCTGGTCTTGAACTCCTCCTGACCTCAAATGATCCACCCGCCTTGGCCCCCACTAAGTCCTAGGATTACAGGCATGAGCCACCGCACCCAGCCATTGTTTTCATTCATTCATTTGTTCACTCATTCATTTATTTATTCAGAGTCAGGGTCTCACTCTGTCATGCAGACTGAAGTGCAGCGGTGGGACTGTGGCTCACTGCAGCCTTGAACTCCTGGCCTCAAGTGATCTTTCTACCTCGGCTTCTCAAAATATTAGCATTACAGGTGTGAGCCACTGTGCCAGGCCCAATTACTATTTTAAAAGGTAAATGTTTCAACTATGGCAAAGCCTTGTGGCAGACTTAGTTGTATATATAGACTTTTGAGATTTGATTGCCATTGAAACAGCAGGCAAAATTGAACACTAACGATAAGTTAGATGTAATTAGTTGCTGCCATTTGCTCAGAACATATTCTATAAATATGACTCATCAAACTTTCTTTGCACCTATTTACATTTATTTACCTAGGATAACTGAAATGACAGATGAATGCTTGACTGCTTTTAGAGACAAATGTCAATTAAAAGTTTACATGAAGGGTAATGGGGACATTAGAGCATATACATAGTATTTTGAGGCAACTTCATATATAGTGGGTAGACAGTTTTGAAAATTGTCTGAAAATTGATCTGAATGATCAATGTGAGAAGTATAAATAAAGGGAAACACATTTATATTTGGATTGGAAAAAGCATGTTTTAGGCCTTGGAGTGGTGGGTATAGTAAGAGGTCCATAGAATCATGGTAAAAATAGATGCTTCCGATCTAGCTTTGGAAATAAACTGTCTTATGAAATGACACTCCAATATGCAAAACGCTTACCTTCATTATTGACAATTATAGAAGCAGTTCCTGTAGCAGCATCTTTAGTCTGATATGTAAATTCTGAAAGAAAAAAGAAAATTACAATCACATGTATACAGACTGGCATGGATAATTTATTTTAACAATTTCGATACAACACTAATACTTGGAAAAACTTTTTAACCTTTAACCATCTGGAATGATAAAAAAAATAAGTAATTAGTGCTAATTTATACCCATCATTTATACAAGAAAAATAGACAGCTTTATATTTAGTTGCACCTTTTCTCTGCATTAGTAACAACCTACCAAACTGCTTCTACTTTCAATTCCAGTTATTCATAATTGTATACATATGCATTTTTCTAGACCAACACACTTACGTTCTTCATTGAAAGGAATGTCAGAGTTGAGATAAAAAGTAAAGGTCAAACCTATAAAATGAACTTGTCTGATTATTTTCATTCTCATAAGCTTGGTATTTCACCAAGAATCAAGGTCTGGCATATAAACAGAAATGCTGACCAGGCAGCCTTTGGTAGCAGCAAAGAGCCCTGAACTGGAGTCAGAAGATCTTCATTATAGTCCTGGCTCTAGCTCCAACCATGTGTTTTTGGAAAAATCACAGAACATCTCTGGCCTTCAGTTTTCTCTTCTGTGAAATAATGGTATCAGCCTCTATGGCTTCTAATGATTGTTTCCAGCTATAACGTTCAATGACTTTTCTTCAAACATGTTCTGTGAATGCAGCACCTTTTTCTCCTTGTCATTTGTCACATATCCATGAGATAAAGGTTTGTAAATTCCTACAATTTTATTCCCATCTGGAGGAATGTACATGGAAGAATCAACCAAAGGACATTTAAGCAAGAATGGACAAAGCCTGTACATAAAAATTCTCTGGCCAACAGGGGAAGGTCTACTAATTCTCTAGATTCAATTTTTCACATCACAAAATCACAGAAAAAAAGCTATAAACACTAACTTTAAAAAAGATGGGAATTTTACCTGTAGAAATATCATTCTGTTTTAAGTTTTCTATATAATCATTGCCAAAAGAATCTTTGCCAACCTGTACCAAAGAAATAATGAATATTAGATCTTTTATAGTTAGTAAAATGCTAACAATGTAGTTTTTAGAATACTTAGCATTTTAAAAGGGCATATCTGCACAGTACTTTATAAACATTAACTAATTAATTTTCTTAAGATGCTAGGCTTGATTGCAGCCCATAGAATTGTTACATAATAATGTTTGACTTATAGCCTATTTAAAATGTGAAGTACTTAATGAATGTCACTCATTAAGTCAATTTCATTTTGAGCTG
Source organism: Sapajus apella (assembly GCF_009761245.1). Classification (NCBI taxonomy): domain Eukaryota; kingdom Metazoa; phylum Chordata; class Mammalia; order Primates; family Cebidae; genus Sapajus; species Sapajus apella. Next base: position 1,520,079 of record NW_022436984.1, read on the forward strand.
TTCATGTGATAATTCCCACGGAGATGCAATTGTCTACCATCTTCAACCCTCAATATTTATAAAGAATCTTAGCTGTTTGTACTTCACTGTAAATATGAGCATCCTTGTCATGACTTGCCTCATGTTCCAGAATCTTCTTATCTTCTCCTTTGACACTGACACGTGGGGGCAAAGAGAAGGAAATTTCAAAGGCCCCAGCTAACTTGGGTAACTTGATATAACAGAATTCTGTTTTTGCATCCTAACATCTATTTTGTTAAAGGTATTTCAGTTTTTCCTTTGGACACCCATTTCTGTCCCATTCTATAGACAACGTGATTAGGTTGAACAAGGAACCCAGGCCTGATTAAAAAGTGTGTTTCTTATAGTCCCTGCTACTTGGGAGGCAGAGGTGCAGTGAGTTGAGGTTGTGCCACTGCACTCCAGCCTGGGCAACAGAGCAAGACTCAAAAAAAAAAAAAAAGGGTGTCTTACCAAAAAAAGGGTGTCTTACCACCCTGGTCACAGTGATGGGTTCATGAATGGGCATGTGACCTAAATTAGTCCAATAAGACTTAATCCTGGGACTTGAAACTACCAGGGAACACAAGTTTTCTTCCCAGTAAGATTGCTGGCTGTAAAATAATGTAAGCCTGAAGCTACTGGGGCTTACCACGTGGAGGTAGCTAGAAAGAAAATAGAGAAACATAATAGAAAGCAGGAGGATGGCAGACACAAACAGACACAGACTCCTAATGGACCCCTAAGTCTCTGACGCCAGCTCTGCCATTGGGCTTTTCAGTTACATGAGGCAATACATTATTTTTTAAACATTTATTTATTTATTTTTGCTTAAGCTATTTTGAATTGGGTGTCTATTGTCTATTACTTAAAAAGCCCTGACTAGCTTCAGACCGGACACAGGGACTCACACCTGTAATCCCAGCACTTTGGGAGGTGGAGGTAGACCGATTACCTGAGGTCGATCACCTGAGGTCAGGAGTTTGAGACCAGCCTGGTCAACATGGTGAAACCCTGTCTCTACTAAAAATACAAAAATCAGCTGGGTGTGGTGGTGCATGCCTGTAGTCCCAGCTACTTGGGGGGCTGAGGTAGAACTGCTTAAATCCAGGAGGCAGAGGTTGCAGTGAGCTAAGATAGTGCCACTACCCAGCCTGGGCGACAAAACAAGACTGTTAAAAAAAAAAAAAAAAAGTCCTGACTAGCTTTAAAACTAGTTAGCCTAGAAATACAGATCTCCATTAAAAAAAAGAAAGGAGGGCCGGGCGCGGTGGCTCAAGCCTGTAATCCCAGCACTTTGGGAGGCCGAGGCGGGTGGATCACGAGGTCAAGAGATCCAGACCATCCTGGTCAACATGGTGAAACCCCGTCTCTACTAAAAATACAAAAAAAAATTAGCTGGGCATGGTGGCGCGTGCCTGTAATCCCAGCTACTCAGGAGGCTGAGGCAGGAGAATTGCCTGAACCCAGGAGACGGAGGTTGCGGTGAGCCGAGATCGCGCCAATGCACTCCCGCCGGGGAAAAAAAAACAAAACCCCGCCTCAAAAAAAAAAAAAAAAAAAAAAGAAAAAGAAAGGAAAAAGCTAGTTAACCTAGTGCCTAGTGTAACTCTGAACCACTGAACCATAATTTAAGTAGCTGTGTTTGTGCCTGGATCCTGTGACCAAACTCTTGCTTTGTGGTCCACTTCGGTAACTGATCTCTCCCTGTTTCTGTCAGCATGAGTGTGTGCCCTAATCATCTGTTAGCCCTCTTGCTCTTTCAGAACAGGCACTCTTCTCTGCCTGGCCAGCCATTTGCAGGGGCCAGACCTTTAGGTCTCTGGCTCAAAGCCAGAAAGCTATGATTGCAAGGCCTTTGATACCAACTGCTGGCATCCTACCAACAAATCCCTACTGTCCATTTCTGGCCTCTGTGGTGCTGCAATCACTGTGCAAGTCAGGACACCCCTGTTATCTTTTCCCATACCTCTCTAAAGCTAACCATTTGTCTGACTGCTACCTTGGCTGGATCTTGGATTGAATTCTACAGTTGAATCTATAGCGGAGGTTGTAAATTGGTGGGTTGAAGGTTGAATGTGACTGCTAGATATGTTTCATCTGTCCTATTATTGTTTTCTAAAAAATAGGCTTTAAAAACTTGTTTTAGGTTCTCAGCATAAGTGAGTAGAAAGTACAGGGTTCCCATATACTCTCTGTCTCTTCCTGCAATTAGTATCCCCCACTATTAACATCCTGCAACTAAGTGGTACATTTGTTACAACTGATAAACCTACATGACATATCATTATCATTAGAACTCCATAGTGTACATTAAGGTTCACTCTTGGTGTTGAATATTCTACAGGCTTTGACAAATGTAAAATGTCATATACCCACCATTATGTACCATACACAATAGTTTCACTACCCTAAAAATCCTCTGTATTCTGTATATTCATCCTTCTCTCCCCACTAGCCTATGGCAACCACTATCTTTTCATTGCCTCCATAGTTTTGCCTTTTCCAGAATATCATACAGTTGTAATCACACAGTATGTAGCCTTTTCAGATTGGCTTCTTTCACTTAGTAATATGCAACTAAAGTTCTTCTGTGCCTTTTTTTTTTTTTTGAGATGAAGTTTTGCTCTTGTTGCCAAGGCTGGAGTGCAATAGCATGATCTCAGCTCACCGCAACCTCTGCCTCCTGGGTTCAAGCAATTCTCCTGCCTCAGCCTCCCGAGTAGCTGGGATTACAGGCATATGCCACCACACCTGGCTAATTTTGTATTTTTAGTAGAGTCGGGTTTCTCCATGTTGTTGAGGCCAGTCTCGAATTGCTGACCTCAGGTGATCTGCTGCATTGGCCTTCCAAAGTGCTGGGATTATAGGTGTGAGCCACCATGCCCGGCCTCCCCTGTGTCTTTTTGTGCCTTGATAGCTGATTTCCTTTTAAGGCTGAATAATATTCTATTGTTTGGATGTACCTGAGTTTATTTATCCATTTACCTACTAAAGGATGTCTACCAAGTTTGGGAAATTATGAATAAAGCTGCTAAAATATCTGTGTGCAGGTTTTGGTGTACATGCCCTGCTATTTTTGTTTTTAATTTTAATCAGTTCTAAATATTTACATATTAGAAGACTTCAAAAAAACAGATTTCCAGGAGGTTCTGAAAATTCAGAGGTTCTGGTAACACTGAGTCCACATTCCTGCAAGGCAACCCACCTGGAACTGAGAGGGGAGTACCTTAAAGTAGGCATAGGCTCTTGACTTCATCACAGTCCCTATCTAACCTACTGCAATTTCTGTTACCTGCTTGGCTCCTGTAGGCCTGTAGGCTTGCCACCTCTGGACTGAACTTCTGTTTTTCTGTCCTGCAGGTGAGCATTACTTCAGTGGATTATGTCTCTATCCAAGTTTTAGTCACTCCTGGTGTCTTCTATTCTTCCACAGAAAACTGTTCCTTTCTGGATATATCAATAGAAAAAAACCTGTCTGTTTCCTTGCCATCATTTCTGAGAACTTAGAATTCCTTTGCCCTCTCCTCCACCAAATCAACCTCACTTGTTTTTCAAGCATCAACTTAGGGTCTACCTTCCCTAGTCTGGCCCTTGTTAATCCTTTCATCTCCTATAACATTCTCATAACAGATCTCCTGTAAGATTCCTAACCAAGCCCATAGTTCAATACAATCTTATATTGTTGGCAATTTCATATTTGTTAGTCTAGTCATCTTTTTTGAGATGGAGTCTCGCTCTGTCACCAGGCTGGAATGCAGAGATGTGATCTGGGCTCACTGTAATCTCTGCCTCCCAGGTTCAATCAATTCGTCTGCCTCAGCCTTCTGAGTAGTTGGGACTATAGCTACTTTTCTTTTGTATTTTACAAAGAGATGGGGTTTCACCATGTTAGCCAGGATAATCTCGATCTTCTGACCTTGTGATCCACCCGCCTCAGCCTCCCAAAGTGCTGGGATTATGGGCATGAGCCACCACACCTGGCCAGTCTAGTCTTCCTAAAAGCTTACTGGAGACTCTTTAGGATTTAATCATACTAGTTGTCCTTCTGTTCATTTTCCTTGGACCCATCTTGTAGTCATGGTAGTCATGTTTCATTCTTCAAGGAACATGACTACAAGCACCCAAACTATTCTAGAATGGTTCCATACAAGGTTTTGTTTCCAACAGCCTCCTTGAAGGCACTCTCACACTCTGTTGGCTATAGCAGTGAAATACTTTTGGGCAGAAAGATTCTTGGAAACCTCCATAGTCTGAGATAGCCTGCCTGTGTGAGTTTGTTCCACATGATGGAAGCCTGGTCAAGAGCAACTATGGACAAGCACTTGCACATAAGCCAAGGCAACTCTCAGAACTCAAATGCTCTTTGGGAATCCCAGACTCACTTCTGTCCTGAATATTGTAGAGTAGTCCCATCCAGCAGAACTTTCTGCAGTGATGAAATGTTCTATATCCGTGCCGTCCAATAAAGAAAATGGTTTCTATTTGTTCTGCCCAATACATATACTCAAAATACAGACTATATGACTGATGAATTCAATTTTTAACTTTGACTTCATTTAAATCTAAATATCCACAAGTGACTAATGGCTTCTTTATTTGACAATGTAGCAAGGGTATGGAAAGCAAAAGGGCTGAGTGTATGAGGAACAAGAGGATTTGTTCCAGCTAAGGGTGCTGAGGTGCTTCTTTCACTCTTACCACTGGGATGGCTCCTTCTGCACTGAAGGAGAGCCTTGGCATATCTTCCAGAGTCCAAAACTATGACCTGAAGCTGAAGAGGGCAACTTCAGTCAGTACCATAACTTCTATTTTGCAAAATGATTGAGGAATGGTTGTTCAGGCTGCTTGGAATCTTCAAATGGCAGAAACCATCTAGTAATTCTGCTCTTCAACATATATTTGGGGGTGAATAAAATATAGAAGAGCAAAATATCCTACCCAAGGCCACTTGAAACTGAATATTCTGCTCAAGAAGTTATCACATATATTAAAACAGGTTACCAATTTTCAAAGCATTAGAATACAGAAAATATGATTAACACTAAAACTAAGATGAATATAATGTAATCCTTGTGACTTAAGACATTTTGTGACTTTTCAGTGCCTGAGGGGTATAATGAACAGCTAGCTGAGGAGACTAAGCTGCATTTGTTGTCATACAAAACCCAGCCATTGCTTTTTTGAATAAATCCTTCATATTAACTTTTAATTTGTCATTTGTGGCCTTACAACAAAAGACATAATAATAATATATAAAATCTTGGTTATTTAAGCTTGCTTGTTGTTTAAATCCTAGATAAAGGGGTGTTTATCTTAATAATGGCCTTTAGGCTAGGCACGGTGGCTTATGCCATAATCCTAGCATTTTGGGAGGCTGAGGTGGTAGGATTCCTTGAAGAGAGGAGTTCAAGACCAGCCTCAGCAACACAGCAAGATGTCATCTCTACAAAAAATTTAAAAATTAGCTAGCTGGGTGTGTTTCTGCATGCCTGTAGTCCCAGCTACTCTGGAGGCTGAGGTGGGAGGATTGCTTGAGCCCAGGAGTTTAAGGCTGCAGTGAGCCATGACTGCACCATAGTACTAGAACCTAGGCAACCTGTCTCTGGAGAAAGAAAAAAGGCCTTCAAGCATGGTGATGCACACCTGTAATCCTAGCACTTTGTGGGGCTAAGGTAGGCAGATCGCTTGAGCTCAGGAGTTTGAGACCAGCTTGGGCAACATGGCGAAACCCTGTCTCTATGAAAAGTACGAAAATTAGCTGGGCATGGTGGCATGTGCCTGTAGTCACAGCTACTTGAGAGGCTGAGGCAGGAGGATCACCTGAGTTTGGGAAGATTGAGGCTGCAGTGAGTTGAGACTGTACCACTACACTCTAGCCTGGGCAACAGAGTGAGATCTTGTCTCAGAAAAAATAAAGGCCTTTAATATACAAAGTTAATGCTATAATCACCATTATGAGGCCTGATTATCTGAGAGTGGTGAAAATAATCCAGTTACTTTCTCTAATTTCTACCATTTTTTTCTTATATAAGGTGTATACTATTTGTTTGGTTATAGGATCATTTGTTTGAACACATGGCCAAGCATTCCAATCAACATAGCCAACTAGTTTTAGCTAGCTGTCTTTCAACGGAGTTCAGGAAAGGACAGATTTCACTTCATTATATATTACCTGGAAAGACCTAGTGACTAATTTTTGATCTCTGAAAATGAAAATCTCAATGCATGATCACATGATTCTCCCACAGTAATCTAGCACAGAAGGTACTTTTTGGTTAAGGTGATGGATACGCTAATGCACTGCTTTTCAAGCTATGCTATCTGTGGAGAAGGACTGGTCTTTTTTTTTCCTTTTCTTGCTTTCAATCCATTGTGGACTAACAATTTCATAAAATACAATAACAATGAGATGAAAACAAAAAAGAGTCATACAAACTATAAGGCCTAATTTATTATGACTATTATATTCAACAGCTATAAATTTATTCTGTCAAATTGCTATAAATGATTCTAACTGCTTACTCTCAATTCCTGTACTGTTTGGACCAGTGATAATTTGCATGCAGCCTGGCACTAGCCTGAGGACCGCCTTCATGCATCAAGTTAGGAGGCTAGCAGGACTTATTTTCCAGCTGGACCCTGCTGGTGGAAGCAGAATCTGGTAAAAACATGGTGCAGTGAAGAAGCTGGCTGAAACCAAGGAAAGCGACCTCTAGTTGGCCTCACTGCTCATTAGCACAAGACACTCCTACTGGACCCATGATAGTTTACAAATGCCATAGCAATGGCCCAGAAGTTACCTTACATAGTTCTGGAAACTCCCCACCCTTTTTCCAAAAAGTTCTGAATAACCCTCCTCTTAATTAGCATATAATTTAATGTACATGTAAATATAGTTGCTAACAGCCCATACACTGCCCTCTGAGCACATAGCCTATGGGTTAGCTCTGCACGGCTAAAATCCACTATGGTACTAAATGTTAGATGACTAAATCAGGGCATGGTAGATGTGTAGAACTTTCAAATTTGTACAGATGCCAACATAAACCATTATAGACAAACCAGAATAAGACAATTAGTACTTTTGCTTTAATCAACCCCCTAACTGGAACATTTCCCAAAATACAGGCCCCTGCTTCTGTTCCTCTCCCATCCACTCATATGGTTTCAGGATTCATTTCCCAAGTTCAGTTCCATAATTCAAATATTTCTCTTTTTCATTTCTTTCTTTGCCTCAAATTCAATGGACCTAAAATAAAATCCATTTCAAAATCTTAGGGTTGGAAGAGATCCCAGGGGACATCCAATCTTGACTTTAATGGCTACATAAATAGCTTCTATAAAGCTTCCAAGAGGGAGGGGTTCTCTATTTTCTCCTTTAACGTCTCCAGCTCTAGGAACTCCCCTCTTCCCAGGGAAGCCATTTTGGGTGGATAGTTTCCAACACCAATTCTATGTCCAGGTTTTCCTAGACAGGAAATTATATCATCCTCTTTCCAGTTTCCAGGTCCTCTTAATTAAGTCAGCACCATCCGATTACTCCCCAAACCCTTCATAGCTAATCAGGTATGAGATGGGTCAGGCCAAAGTTTTTAATCAGCCCCCTCTCACAGCTCCAAAATTCCTGGAACATAATTAATTGCTGATTAATTGCACCGATATTTTAAACCTATAAAGAGCTCAATCTTAGCAAAAGAGGGTTTCTTACTTTGAATCTTATGCTTCATGTGATGTTTTTGACCAAATATCCATGTGAAAATTATGTTAATTGTAAGTTAGAAATAAAATTACAGTTCGCTAGCAGATGAAGTGATAATTGTATAGTTTATACATCATTTAAAAACTCCTGTGGAGAGAAAAGTGCTGACTGCAATGAAAAATGACATTTCAGAGAATTTTTGGTAAAATCTACATAGTTCACATGAGAAACCTCATTCTTTTAAGTTTCTTACATTTTTCTTACCCTCTAAAAATTTGCAGACCCAGCCTCACTTTCCCTAAAAATCAAACAAACACAATCATCTACCTTTCCTGTTATACTAACACTATAATGCTAGCAACTTAAAATTTCATAAAAAATGAAAAATGTGAACCTTTGGCAGCCCATTTCATTTGACTTATTTTCAAATTATTTCAGTAGCATGGATAAAAACAAGACTACTGTATGTTACAATACCATATCTCTACATATATGAAAACAAAACTATGCTAAAAGATCAGTTATATGAAGTTCATTAAGGCCCAGATTCATTTCTGATCTAAGATACAGCATTAGAAGAAAATGACTTAGAGATGAGTAAATCGTCAGTTATTACACCATATTTCCAAAAGCCGTGTTGCTGCAGTGAAACCTATGACTCATGCTGTTGTTTAGAACTGGATGACAGAAACCCACTGGGGTAGGCTAATTTCCCTCACTTCTTACACCCCAGTTATAAACTCATTACATTCAGGGAATGCAGCATTAAGTTATTTGAGAACAGCTACTTCCCAGAGGATTTAATGAGGTAGAAATTAATATAAAGGACAAGGAGACTACTCTCTCTTATTTAGATCTTTAAAAACAATGAATTTCCGTAAGAATTGAAAGCAGGTACCCAAGTACATGTACATTCATGTTAGTAGCAATGTTATTCATAACAGACAAAAGGTGGAAACAGCCCGAGCATCCATCAATCCATTCATTGATGAACAAAAAAATTGTGGTATATTCATAGAATAGAATAGTATTTAACCCTAAAAAAGAAGGAAATACTGATAAATGCTACAAGGTAGTTGTACCTCAAAAACAGTATTTTAAGTGAAAGAAGCCAGGTACAAAATGTCACATAACATATATTCCATTTATATAAAATGTCCACAATAGATAAATCCATAGAGACAAAATGAAGACTGGTGGTTCCCAGGGCCTTAAAGGGAAGAGGGAAGAAGGAGGAACTGCTTAAGAGGTAAGGGATTTTATTTTGGAATGATGGTAAAGTTTTGGAACAAGATAGAAGTGGTGGTTGAATGTACTGAATACCACTGAATGTATTATATGCCACTGAATTTTTCACTTTAAAATGGCTGAAAAAAATAAAAGCAATGAACTGAAGTCTTAAAACCAGATTCTTACCTCTAGAATCCTCTCCACTATACTTCGTACTTACCTTACACACCATGGATGTCTTTGCTCCAAGCCGAGCAGCTTGGACACACTGGTTGGCACCTTTCCCTCCAAAGCCAATAAAAAACTTATGTCCATGGATGGTTTCTCCAGGTTTTGGCAAACGAGGAGTAAGACTATCATAATTTAAAAAGAGAAGGAAAAAGGCATATTGGTAACTGGAATCAATTAAATTTCTTTAGAAGAGAGGGAAGCCTATATGGTAGAGTTCTGAATAGTCTTAACAATTAGAACTATAAGTAGAAGCAAGGAAGATTACCTCTTCCTTTAGGACAACATTTAGCAGTTTGCATCATTACCAAGAATGAGTCTCCTTGACAGAATTCCTCTCCGTCTCCTAGAGCCCACTGTTGTGGCTAGTGTCTGTACTGCATCAGGGTTATTCATGAACACCTTTCTTTCATATTCCCTTTCCAAATGCCAGCACAGAGCTTTATTCACAGTGGGATTTAATAAATGGGCTGAAATTAATGTACATTTCTATATGGGTTTATCTGGTCATTTTAACAAGAAGCAGGAAGTGTTCCAGGATTCTGATAATCAAGTACAAGAGCTAAGGAGAAGAGGGAAGTTACAATTCCAGGTACTAAAGAATCTTTTGTTGTTTACTAATGGGTAGAGTAAGAGCAGGGTGTTCAGAGAGGAGGATCAGGTTTTAGTCCTAGTCCATCCTGCATACCACACCATTTCATGTGCTCACTCAAGAAGAGCATCTGTTAAAAAAAAATGAATGCTAAAGAGCTAAGTTATTTTAAAATGTTTGTTATGGAAGATTTCAAACCTATAAAAGTAGAGAAAGCAGCATACTGACTTCCCTTACCCTCATCCACCAATTATCCAGATTTAATAATTTAATAATTATCATCTTGTAGCCAATCTTGTTTGAGTCATACCTTCATCAAATTCTTCAACAGCCAGAATTTTTACCATAATGCTATTACCTAATGATGATAGTATTAAGTGAGGCAAACATAATAAAAGGTTTGCTCCAGGGTATGATTTTCATATTTCATATTATTAAAGATGAAGGAAGGTGTGAAGAAACAAAATATTTGAAGGATGGAAGGAAATGATTAAAATGAAAGAAGAGTTCTGTGGAGTTCTTGGGGCAAGTGAAGAAAATGGGCTCAGGTGGCACAAACACTGGCTAGCTGGCCAAAAAGAAGTGGGCCATGGGCCAGAGGGAGCAGATAGAGGGTAGGTGCGACCAAAAAGTTAATTAGCTGTAGATAGGAAAGAAAGGTCAAGAGAGAAGTTCACAATGGTAAGGCCACTGAGAACCTACACTACTTTTGCAGGTTAGAAATTTATATTAATTTCCCATGTAAGTTGTGATTTAGCTGAAGCCAGTGTCTCATATTAGAACAGAGCAATGCCAATTCCTATAGGTCAGTTTGCAATGGGGTGACTTATAACTCATGCTAAGAACACATGATTACTTCAATAAAGACCAAGCTCAACCTGTTAGCCTCTTTTATGTATCTCTAAAAGTGTCAATAAATTGAGCTGAACTGCTCCATTCCCTAACAGTACACTGTCAAATATGGTTGAGATTCAAAAGAGCCTCATCAATAATTTGAAAACATCCCACTCCTCCCCTTTAAATTCTATTTTTATCTTGGATTCTAAATGCATTTATAGTACTGATGAAAAAAATATACATCTAGAAGGTTCACTTCTGAAAAAGGTACTCAATCAAGAGAAAAATGGTTTTAATGTAATGTTATTATCCTGTCATTTAATTTAGCAATGACAGTGATGATGAGATTTTGATTTGCATTAGAAATCTTAAACATTTAGGATTCTGTTATGAACAGGCAATGATGAGTAATCTGTGTGATTGAGTAACTATGTGAATTCTTGGCTTATTGATGCTGCTACAAACAACACTCATAGCAACCTTAAAAAGAAAAAATATCCTATGTGGCTAAAAACAGGCCAAATAACTTGATTAGTAAGACTGTCACGAAAGAAACTTATGATTTCCACTATATTTATAGTTAGATCTGGGTCACAATTCACTGATTTGAATCAAGTGTAATTTTTATTATTGACTGTGAGAATTCATTTTAGAAAATCACCAGATTATTACTGGGATGTATATGTAAGTGGTGGAAGGGCAAAATCATGGGCACAGTAGGTGTGTTTGATGTGGGAGCAGATGGCTGGGATTTAAACTCATTTCTAACATATATTAACATGAGCACTGTATTAATTCAGTGATCACTGAACTTCTTCACTCCTTTGGTATTTCACTCATGTATTACTTGAGTAATTTTTCTCCTCTTTTTCCTTTGTATTCTTCCCCTCTCTTGTCTCTTTCTTCCCTCATCTGTAGACTTTCCCTGAATGAAGACAGGGATCAACTCTGTCATGTTCTCCATTTTATGCAATGTGTCTGTCACGGGACATAAGGTTAACAGATATTTGCTGACTGAACACATTTTTGTAAGAGTCTCCCTTTGTCTCTCTTTCTTTTTTTAATACGGAATCTCTCTCTGTTGCCCAGGCTGAGGTACAGTGGCATGATCTCGGCTCATTGCAACCTCCACCTCCTGGGTTCAAGGGATTCTCCTGCCTTAGACTCCTAAGTAGCTGGGATTACAGGGATGCGCCACCACGCCAGGCTAATTTTTGTATCTTTGGTAGAGACAGGGTTTCACCATGTTGGCCAGGCTGGTCTCGAACTTCTGACCTTAAGTGATCTGCCTGCCTTAGTCTCCCTAAGTGCTGGGATTACAGGGATGAGCCACCATGCCCAGCCTCTCTTTGTCTCTTTTCTGTGTCTCCCCCATATAGCATCTATTCCTGTTCTGAAATGAAGATGTGGAGGTGTTGATTAGGGAAAGAGGGGAGACTGGCAGGGATGACTGGGCAATTGTCTGACAATGACAACTCCATATTTTACCAGATCTTGCCCATTGCATTCCCAGTATCAGCAGCATTCCTCTTCCACAAGCAAGAACTGTAACTAGAAGTCATATATGCCTTCATTCATGCACTAATTCAACTAATGTTCATCATTGTTTCCTGATGTACCTCTTATAAGGCAAAACAAACTTGTTAACCTAACCCTGACGCAAGTAATACATGAGTGAAGAAAATATGTCACGGAATAAGGAGATCAGTATGTTTGATTCATTTTTGTTTTTTTTTTGAGGTGGTGTCTCACTCTGTCTCCCAGGCTGGAGTGCAGTGGGATCAACTCAGCTCACTGCAACCTCTGTCTCCTTGGTTCAAGTGATTCCCCTACCTCAATCCTGAGTAGCTGGGATTACAGGTATCCACCACCACGCTCAGCTAATTTTTTTTTGTATTTTCAGCAGAGACAGGGTTTCACCATATTGGTCAGGCTGGTCTTAAACTCCTGATTCAGCTGCCTCGGCCTCCCAAAGTGTTGGGATTACAGGTATGAGCCACTGCGCCTGGTCTGATTCTCTCTTTTTTTTTTCAGACAGGGTCTGCTCTGTTGCTAAGGCTGAAGTGCAACACAAAGATGGTTCATTGCAGCCTCAACTTCCTAGGCTCAGATGATCATCCCACGTCAGCCTCCCAGGTAGCTGCGACCACAGGTGTGCACTACCACCCCGGCTAATCTTTTGTATCTTTTTGTAGAGACAGGTTTTTACCATGTTGCCCAGGATGATCTTGAACTTCTGGGCTCAGGTGATTCTCCCACCTTGGCTTCCCAAAGTGTAGGGATTGCATACGTGAGCCACTGTGCCTGGCTGATTTATGTTTTTTAAAAGGAAAAGATATATGTATATGTTCTCCCATGACATGTACATGCGTAACAGGTGAAAAGCTAAATGACAGGTATTCACAAAGAAGGGTGGGGAGTAAAAGTTCATATTTTACTTTATATTCTTATGCACATAAATAAATACAAGAATAATTTAGTGTATCATGCGATACCTCTTGTCCCTGCTTCAGATTCATGTGGCCTCTCTGCCTCATTTACTAGTCACCAGTTCTTCATGGGTACCAGCTGGCTTCTTGCAGGTGTCACCTAACAGAGTCTTACTCAATGCTGCTCTTGTCCCACACCTGGGCTTCTGTCTTCTCAGGCTGTCCTGAAGGACTGAGCAGCCAGTGGCCAACTTGACAATGTCAAGTTGTATAGGCTCTTCCTTCTTCCCTGTCCCCTGCTTTTGACTCCTGGATTATAGTGCTAACCAAGTAAGTGCATTTAAGCCTCTGTCTTATGCTCTGGTTTCTGTTAAACCCAGACTAAGACAGTTTATGGCTGATTTATTTTTATTTTTAAAGTAAATAAACTGAAGAGGGAGAGAGCAACTAGAAAGTTAGTTACAAACAGGCAGCATTATTCCTGAATTATAAATCCTAATTTACTTTGAATTAGACTTTCCTATCTTTCTTATTGAAATCATGAAATTATGTTCAGGTTCAAGAAAGCACCTGCACAAAGCACCATCTCCTGGGATGAAAGCATTACTATGATTTGTTCTAATTAAAGAAAAAAAAAAAAAGAGGTTTAGCAGAGTGTCAGAGACAGAATAATTGAATTGCTCAAATTAAAAAGGAAACAGTACTAGTAGAAATACATTGTTATACCATTTAAAGGTAAAAATAGTGTAAATGTCTGAATGAGGGAGAAAACCTGAACAGAGAAAACCATGCCTAAGAAATATATTTGAATTTAAAACAAATTCATAGCTTTAAAAATGCTACAACGTCTTTAGTTAGAACTGAAAGGAACAGTGATAAATGTTCATACATGGCCCCAGTCTTCCCTGCCATGAGAGGCCACGTGGTTAGAGCCTGGGTGTGTCAGGCAGGAGGCCTGAGCTTTACTGATTGTATTACTTTTGACAGCTTTTCCCTCTTTGAACCAGCTGCTTTTCTTGCAAAACAGGTTTAATAATACTTGTCAACTCCTTAAATACCTGGGTTTTGTGCTCTGAGTTAATTCTCTGACAGGTGTTACCAGAACAACTTATCAATTGCTTTTAACTTCTTGACAATGATGTGGTTTTTGCAGATTCTCAGAGATTATTCAAACCAAAGGAAGGAATGACCCGGTGAAATGGGGATGAGAAGTCTTTCAACCAAAGAGGTCACACTAATATTGACTTCAGCCAAAAGTCACCAAATGTGTTGCTTTTTGGCTTTTGATCTTTTCTCCTTTTGGCTGCAAGCTTCTGACAACAGAAGGCTCTATAATAGGAGATTGTACTATTAGTTATTATCCAATTAAAATTCATTACGTTAATTTATTATGTTTACTGTCTGTATTCTTCAACCATATCTGTTCTTCTCAGCATTTGTATATGCCACATTTAAAAGGCTGAGAGTAATTTCAAAATCAAGTTAGTGACATCTATTTCTACCTCTGTAAAAAAAAACCTTCCAACTAAAAATTCATTCTATGTTCCCTAACCCTCCATTTGCAGACATATGTTATTTATTTAAGGTAATGAAACATAAATAATGCTTTATATAGTTTTTAACTGATTTTAATTTCTAACCCATATCTTTAAGAGACAGTGTCTTGCTCTGTTTCCCAGGCTGAAGTGCAGTGGTATAATCACAGCTCACTGTAACCTCAAACTCCTGGGCTCAAGTGATCCTTCTGCCTCAGCCTTCCTATTAGCTGGGACTACGGGGGCACATAACCATGCCCAACTATTTTTTTTTTTTTTTCAGAAATGGGGTTTTGCTATGTTGCCCAGGCTACTCTTGAACTCCTGGCCTCAAGCAATCCTTCCACCCTGGCCTCCCAAAGCACTGGGATTACAGGCGTGAAACTCATATCTTTTCCTAGCTATAATGTCCGTAACTAAAATGTCATTCTGTCTGAAGAGGCAGCGACTCTAGAATTTGTAGAGTGGACAAACAACACTCTAGCCAGAAGTGACCAGACTTTCAGAGTGTCATAACCTTGACCTCTATTTATTTAAAATTTACTTATGTATGAAAAAGTGTACTAGGCAATGAGAGAGACAATAAAGATTAGTACATTATGGTCTTCTCCCATGTTACAGTCTTCCAGGGCTGACTTCATCCATATCTCTGCTCAAATGTTACCTCTTTAAAGAGGACTTCCCAGACCACCTTATAGGAGGCACTCTCTTCTTTATACACACACACATATATATATATATATATTTTATTTTTTTTTTTTTTTTTGAGAAGGAGTCTTGCTGTTGCCCAGGCTGGAGTACAGTGGCGCAATCTTGGGTCACTGCAACTTCCGCCTCCAGGGTTCAGCAATTTTCCTGCCTCAGCCTCCTGAGTAGCTGGGACAACAGGTGCATGCCACCATACTTGGCTAATTTTTTGTATTTTAGTAGAGACAGAGTTTCAATGTGTTGCCCAGGCTGGTCTTGAACTCCTGAGCTCAGGCAATCCGCCTGCCTTGGCCTCCCAAAGTGCCAGGATTACAGGTGTGAGCTACTACACCTGGCCTCTTGATATAATTTTTAAGTATTCACTCACTCATTCTGAACTCCCCCCCGCCAAGTTTTTGAATCAGAGACAGCATTTAAATACTTCAAATGCTTTATACTTTAGTTCTCCATGTCCCAATCCCCCACGAGTTTACACAATAAGAATAACTCTCCAATAATGAATTTTGGAGCCCATATAGGACATCTTACACACAGCTGCTGCTCCTTCTTCCCTCTAGGGTAGGGGAAAAAGCTGGGTACATCACCTGCACAAGACCTTCTGACCTTTGCTTTGTAAACAAATTCTCTCTGGGAGAGAAGGGGAGGATCTCTAAGTTTACAACCCCAAGAATGAAAACAAATGATCTTGGGGAGAAGTCTCTGAATCTCTCCAAAGGCCTTTAATAATTCCAAGGCTTGTTTGCCATTCAAACATTCTTTAATATGGTGCCAGAAATCTTTGCTCTGAAAGTCCTGAGCATGCAGAAACATGAAAACATTAATGAAGCACTGATTCCCAACAATTTTCTTCATAGCAATATCACTACCTGACATTACAACATTCATTTCCTTCCTCTTTTCCTACCTTCTTTTGGGTTAACTGTATTTCATTTCAATTCCCCCTCCCCCTCCTTTTTTTTTTTCTTTTTTTGATAGTGACAAATTGCAGTAAGTCGCCCAGGGCTGGTCTTGAACTCCTGGCCTAAAGTGAGCCTCCCACCTTGGCCTCTCAATGTGTTGGGATTATAGGCATAAACCACCATGCCTGGCAGATTTTTTTCCTTATTATTTTAAAAGTGATTGATCTAGGGTTTACAATATGCATCTTTAACCAATCACACTTTTTCCCCAACATTACCATGCTGATTTACTTAAAAAATGTAATCTACTTTACATATTCTTCCATTTCCCCTTCCTAACCTTTGTGCTATTGTCACACATTTTACTTCCACATAAAGTAAACCTCACAGTACTATGTTATTACTTTATTAATTTAAAATGTCAATTGCCTTTTAAAGAAATTAAGAAGTGAAAAAAAGTCTTTGTATTTACCCATATATTTACCATTTCTGGGGGTCTTCATCCCTTTGGATGGATCTGAGTTTCCATCTGGAATTATGTTGGTTCTACCTAAGGAATTTCTTTTAACATTTATTATAGTGTTGAGTTTTCTGGTGGTAAATTCTTTTATATTTCTAAAAAGTCTTTAGGAAGTCTTTATCTTTCTCCTTTATATTAGAAAGATATAGAATTTCATGTTGACAGTTTATTTTTCAAGCACTTTAAAGATTTCATTTTCTTCTGACTTCCATCGTTTCTGACAAGAAGTCTGCAATCAATCTTTGTTCCTCTATATGTAACGTGTGCCTTTTTTTCTTAACCTCTGGATGCTTTTAAGAGTTTCTAACTGATGTGCAGGAATTTGATCACAATGTGCTCTGATGTGGTTTATATCGTGCTCATCCTGCTGGGTGTTCATGTTTGCATAGTTTGCATCAAATTCAGAAAAATTCAGCCACTATTTCCTCAAATATTTTTACTACCTCTCTGCTTCTCTCTTTTTTTATTCTAAGACTCCAATGACATATATGGTCACAGGTCACAGACACTCTGCATTTTTTCCCCTGCGCTTCAATTTAGATAATTTCTCTTACTAGTTTTTCAAGTTCACTTATCCTTTCTTCTGTAATGTTCACTCTGCTATTAAGCTCATCCAGTGAATTTTTTTATTTCAGATACTGTATTTTTCATTTTTTAGACTTCTAATTTGGTTCATTTATATATCTTCCATTTTCTTGTGTTCATGTTTTTCTTTAAATCACTGAGCATATTTATAACAGATCTTTTAAAATCGCTTTCTGGCTTGGCCTGGTTGCTCATGCCTCTAATACTGGCACTTTAAGAGGCTGAACTGGGAGGATTGTTTGAGCCCAAGTGTTTGAGACCAGCCTGGGCAACATAGTGAGACCATGTCCCTACAAATAATTTAAAAATTAGCTGGGTGTGGTGGCATGCACCTGTGGTACCAGCTACTCAGGAAGCTGAGGTAGGAGGATTGCTTGTGCCTAGGAGGTTGAGGTTGCAGTGAGCTCTGAATGCATCACTGTACTCCAGCCTGAGTGACAGAGTAAGACCCTGTCTCAAAAAAAAAAAAAAAATGCCTTTGCTAATTCCACCATCCCTGTTTTTCTGTGTTTATTTTGACTGAATGGTTTTCTCCCTGCTATTGTTTATAAATCACATTTTCCCAATTCTTTGCATGTCTAGTGATCTTTGGATGCTCATGACTCCAACATGGGCAGAAGTAAATCTTTTCAAATGAATGGTCTACAGCTTAAAAGACATTTATATAGAAAGTTGAGATGACAGATGCCTAGGTGCACAATAAATAATACAATGGGGTGAGAGTAGGGCAAAAGTGTTATGTATGGCTGAAGCCCAAGGGAAAAAGTAAGCCAGTTATTAAATTTCCAAACTGGAAATGAAGTTATGTAATGGGAGTCTTTATAAACTTAGTTGGGAATATGGTCAGAATAATGGGACAAAAAGGGCACACTTTTTTTTTTCTTCCAGTATGGTGTGGAGGACTGAGTATATAAGATGATGGGAGAGGCTTATTACTCAAAATATTAAACATACACATAAAAATTAAAATACCGACTAAACTCACCAAATCTTTTTGGATAATTATATATACACCTCTTTACTCCAGCTGAGAACTGTCCTGGAGGAAGAATAAAGGTTGGATGGGGAGGTGGGGAAATGAGCTAATTTTGGAATTAAGAGATTGCAAGAGGTGAGGGCAGGCAAAATGTATACGTATGTATAGGGGATTAGGAAGTGAGGATTGGACAACTATTGCCATTTTGCATGGCAAAAGGTATGTGTACAAGAACTGGAAAGTGGGAAAATCAGAATGCTGAAAAACAGAGCAGAAAGGGTTTGGTGGGACAAAGGCATTTGTCAAAATTCTCGATGAATTGCTTTTAAATTCACTGAAGACAAGAAAAGCATGAATTTGTAAAATAATAAAAATGACAGTGACAAATAACTGCAAAACTAATATTTTATTTTCTATCTTGCCAATTAATTATAGTAAATTTTCAATTCCAAAATGACTTCTGTCACTACATTACAATTATCTGGGTTACATCTCTTTGCCATCTGCTGGTGTAGTTTAAAGAAATAAAAACAGATTTTAATTTTATCCTAAGCAAAATATAATTAGAAGAATAAATCAGCATAAGAAAAAATAATCTGGAATCAATTATTAAATTTTAATTTATCTTCTATTTTTGGTGATCATGTATAATCAAGAACTCATTATGTTATATTTGAGCTTAACAATCTATTTGTAAGATGAGCTAGGGTAGGCATTATCATCATCTGTTTAAGGGAGAAAGTGAGAATTCAAAAAGTATTGGCTTATCAAAGAAACACATAGCTTTTAGGGGTTGAGCTAATTTTTAATTCAGCTTTTCTGACTCTATTGCTATAGTTTTTAACCACAATATGCTACTTTCTTTGGCAATTGGTATTCTTTCAATTTTGACTATAATGTTGGATTTTCAATACATAAAACACACAAATAGGTATTGAACAGTGATTTATATAAGAGCATAAGAAACAAAAGTTCTATACTAACAATGACCCTTTCCACCACTTCTTGTTCTGACTGCGTCATTAGGTGATGTTAAAGAGGAAAGAATGGTGGTTTTCCCAGTGGTCTCTTGACAGTGTTCATTCTTTTTTTTGTTTTGTTTTTTTAAGGACAGGGTTTCACCATATTGGTCAGGCTGGTCTCAAACTCCTAACCTCAGGTGATCCACCTGCCTCAACCTCCCAAAGTGCTGGGATTACAAGCATGAGACACCACGGCTGGTCACAGTGTTCATTCTTAAAATCTTACTTGTATTTCAAATATCTTTGCATAGCCTATTCTTTGTGCCTGAAAGTTCTTTCCTTTGCTTCTCAGCTGAGCTAATCCATTAAAATCCTTTAAAATTCAACTCAGACAATCATTTCCTTTGATGGTCCTAATATAGTTAGTTCATTTGAAATAACTAATAAATTAGCAATGGCAGATATTTCTAGAGTACTTATCATATGATAAATACTTTACTAAACACTTTATAACTATCATTCACTTAATCATTGCAATAACCCCATGAGAAAGTTATTATTATTTTCATCCTATTTCACAGAGAAGGCGAATGAAAATCAGAGAGATTTCAAAACATATCCATGTTCACCTAGCAGAAGATGGCAGGGCCAGGATTCAAAGCAAGGTTGATCAGACTCCAAAACTTACAAGATATCATCCAGAAATGTACCTAAAGCCCCTTGGAACTATTTATATTTTAGGATTTTATAATTTATTGTGTAATTTTTATTTAATAGCAATTATACTTCTGAAGAACACTGATGTTCTTCAAGCTGAACCAAGATGCTGAGATGGAAAGGCCAAATAATGGTGCTCCTTTCCTACTTAATTCAGAAGGAATTAAGTGAATGGACACAATGTTACCAAATTTAACTTTTCTTCTTAAACCCCTGAGTGCACTACCTTTTTTGTAACCTATAGTCTAACAGAGGAGAGCATAACATTTCATATGAAGTACGAATACAGCTAACGTAAGCTTAATGTTTTGTAGTATTTCACAAAAAGTATGACTTACTTGTGCTCTACAGCAGTGGTCCCCAACCTTTTTGGCACCAGGGACTGGTTTTGTGGTAGACAATTTTTCCACGGACCGGGTGGTGGCAGGGGATGGTTTCGGGATGATTCAAGCACATTACATTTACTGTGCACTTTATTTCTGTTATTATTACATTGTAATATACACTGAAATAATTACGTAACTCACCATAATGCAGAATCAGTGGGAGCCCTGAGCTTGTTTTCCTGCAACTAGACAGTCCCATCTGGGGGTGATGGGAGACAGTGATAACTGAAGTGTGCTGCTGATATCCAGTCTACTCCATAATCTCATTTTGGTTGCTGTTACTACAGAAAGCCCTGCTTCACGAAGATAGGATGTTGGAAATGGAAGCAGGCTTTTCAGTGTTTTGGAGGCAATCTCCGGATATTCTGACTTGACTTTGATCCAGAACATATGAAGATTTGAAGCTGTTTCAACATACTTTTAAGGAAACCGTCATTTGCGATCTCAAGCAGTTGGACCTCTCCTAGCACGGACAAAAGGGATTCACCTTGGCTTACCCACAAATGGGTTGCAGATCCATTCCTTCCCAGTTTTGGGGGTCTTTTGTCATTGAGAAGTAAGGCTCGAACTCTTCTGAAAGCTGAGATAGGTGATCATGTGCCAGCTAGGGGAAAGAAGGCCCTCGCTCAGTCTCTTTCAAAATCTCTGATAATGTTCGAAACGTGTCAGAAATTCCAATGTTCACTTGTCACCCCTATAATTCCAGTTTGGCTTTGAATGCAGCCCCTTTATCTGATGACTTGAACACAGTCATCATTTTCCCCTGAAGTGACAGATTGAGTTTGTCGACCAGGTTGAATATGCCACACAAGTAAGCAGGTTTTGCAACCCATTCTGTGTCACTGAAATGTGTTGCCAGTGCTGTTTTTCTAAAAGAAATCTCTGGTGTGGCTCTCATAGCTCAGAAACTCTCGCCAGTGATCTACCTTTAGGCACCCATCTCACTTCTGTGTGTAAGAGAAGACGTGTGTGCACTGCGCCCACCTCCTCACAGAGCTGTGCGAAGATATGTGAGTTAAGGGCATGTACTTTAATGTGGTTGATAATTTTGATCACATCCTGCAAAATGCTGTTAAGTTCAGGTGACATTTTTTGGCTATCTGGCATTTCTCTATGGATGACACGTGTATAGACTTGCATTGAGAAGCGACCTCTTTGATGAGAGGGATGAAACCAGAAAGCTGTCCAGCCATGGCAGCCACTCTATCCATGCATATACTGACACAAAATGACCAGTTCAGTTTTCCTGATATGTAATCATTCAAAGACTTGAATAGTTTTGCAGCTGTGGTGTTGGTTGGCAACAAAAGCTCACATAACATATCCTCATGCACATCCTCCTGAAAAATACATCACACAAAAACAAGCATTGTTGCCTTGTTGTCAATATTGGTAGACTCATCAACCTGGATTGCATACCACAGTGACTCATTAATCCACTCTAACAATTGTGCCTCAATGTCCTCTGCTATTTCATCAATTTGTCTAGTTACGGTGCCAGCTGAATGAGAAACTTGTGCCACCTTTTGAACTGCAGCCTCTCCTAAAAGTTCATGACAAATGTCCTTAGCAGCAGGCAGGATCAACTCTTCACCAACAGCAAAGGGCTTCTTAGCTTTAGCAATGTGTGCAGCCACTAACAATGATGCTTTCAGTACAGACACATTTGATGAAGCTATGGCCTTCAATGATTGCTTCTGTTCTTTGTGTTCATGTTTTTTTTTTCTTTTGATAAACTCCAAAGGCTTGTCTTTTAATGCAGGATGCTTGGTCACCATGTAGCAAAGCAGTTTTGAAGGTTTCATGGCTTTGCTGGATAGCCAGTTATCACATATTATACAAAGCAGGTTTAAAGAATGTGAAATCACCTATTGCAATGCATCTGTAATTTAAACAGGACTCTTGGTATTCTCTTTTAAATGCAGCTTTCATTTTGTTGGCAGTCTTAAAATCTTCTGCTGTCTCATCATTGGGTCTTTCCCCCTTTTCAAAGAAACTCTCCAGTGACATTTGCTTTTTACTCATTTTGGCTAGGGTTAGCTTGTGGGCTTACCAAAACTGTAAATGAGATAAGTATGCAGCATGGGAGAGGCACAAACAGGAGTGGCAAGTAAAATAATGGGTGGGCCATGTGTGGGCTACAATAACTGTCAGATTCTGACTTAAAGCCTGCTACCAGATGCAGCTGTACAATTGAAGTACATCAACTCGCTTGCCACTATAAAGTTAAGCCTGACACCAGATGCAGCTAAATTGGCATTTGCCACTCACTGATAGGGTTCTGACATGAGTCTGCAAAGCAATTGATTTATTATGGTCTCTGTGCAGTCAAACCTCTCTGCTAATGTTAATCTGTATTTGTATTTGCATCTGCTCCCTGGTGCTAGCCTCACTGCCTCAGCTCCACCTTAGATCATCAGGCATTAGATTCTTATAAGGATGCACAACCTAGATCCCTTGCATGTGCATTTCACAATAGGGTTCATGCTCCTATGAGAATCTAAAGCTACCACGGATCTGACAGGAGGTGGAGCTCAAGAGGTAATGTGAGCATTGGGGAGTGGCTCTAAATACAGATGAAGCTTTGCCCACTTGCCTGCCACTCACCTCCTGCTTTGCAGCCTGGTTCCTAACAGGCCACAGATCAGAACTGGTCTGTGGCGCAGGGGTTGAGGACCCCCGCTTTATAGCCTTAATGAGTTTGAAAAAGTGTTCTAAAGAGCAGTTTATTGTAACATAACACATTTGAAATGAATTCAAATAAATCAGAACTCCCAATAAATGTGATTGGATTACATTCTCTAGTAAAAAGAAAAAGAGTGTTGCTGTTATAAAAATTTAATAAATAAAACAAGCCAACAAACGACTAAAATCCAGGCATGTGCTATTTATGAGACACACCTAAGGGTGAAAATAAAAAAGTCAGGAAAACATACACAACACAAATAACAACTAAAATAAACCTGGATAGCTTTATCAAAATCTGCCAAAAAACAAAAAAAGCTTAGGGCAGAGACAGATAAAATATGGTAACTAGCTTTAACCAAACGGTTACATTCATCAGCACTACAGGAAAGGAGAGAAAAGGTTAAACTCAGCAGGAAAATGTAATAATTCAAGACTAAATATAACTAATACAATAGCTGCAAAATACATAAAACCAAAATAAATATAACAACAACAAGAAATTGTCAAATACACCATCATGGTAGGTGATGTTAATGGAATTCCCTAGGTAAGCGATACATCAAGCAGACAGAAAGTCAGCCTAGCTTAATGAATATATATAAAAAGCCACAGCTGAACACCCATCAAATAAGAAATATGGCAAGAAGGAAGCAATTTGCAGTGGAAGCAGAAGCTTGAATGGATGCAGGGGTGTAAAGGAGGCCGACTGGCAGGGTTGTGAAGGAGCAGGTGCTATACTCACAGAAAAAGCCTGCAAATAGAGAAAGGAGAGAGAGTTATGGAGCAAACATGAGGATGACAGTCAGGCCAAGGTAATGATGGAGCACTGGGGTAAAAATTCAAGAATGATCCATTGCCTAGGAATCTTCCCTGGTTCCTGGTCTTCCTGAGACCTGGCTGTTAAGCTAATGCTGGTTCACCTTACAAACAAGTATACATTCTTGAAGTAACTGGAAGGATCCTCTGCTCATTATATTCCAAAGAGCTAGCCTGTTAAATAATGCAGTTTCCTGGTTGCAGCTGTCAGTAGGGTTAAAGTTCTGCTGGAACCAGGGTCCCTACGTAGACATTCTACACAGCTGCTATTCTTGGGCAACTGTGGCATGCAAGCATTCCCTCATACTCTCCACAGATGTTCACTGAGTAACTACTTTGAGCAAGGTACTGTGGTAGTTTGAAAGAGCTTAAAAAAAACATTTTAGATAATATTCTGGGGTTTTTTTTGAGACGGAGTTTTGTGTTTGCCCAGACTGGAATGCAGTGGCATGATCTTGGCTCACTGCAACCTCTGCCTCCTGGGTTCAAGTGATTCTCCTGTCTCAGCCTCCTGAGTAGCTGGGATTACAGGTGTGTGCCACCGTGCCTGGCTAATTATTTGTATTTTTAATAGAGACGGGGTTTCACCATGTTGGCCAGGCTGGTCTCGAACTCCTGACCCCAGGTGATCCGCCTACCTTGGCATCCCAAAGTGCTGGGATTACAAGGGTGAGCCACTGCACCCAGCCAATATTCTATTTTCTTTATAGTCTTCACAGAATACCAAAGAACTGCTTATGATTTTCATTGAGACAGCCTGAAGGACTTTAAAATTGAGTTTCTAAAAAAATTTTTGGCCGAGTATTTGGTTGAAAACTTAGGTAACTAAAAATGTACATTTGTATTTCTCACTTCAAAATGAATACTTCTAATTCAGAAAAAACAAATATTATTGCTATATTAGTGTATGAATTATAACTTTTCATACTGGTGGTAAAAATCCAGATGTAAAATACAATTTATGAAGGGCACTTTAAAAACTGTTGCATGGGCTGGGCGTGGTGGCTCATGCCTGTAATCCCAGAATTTTGGGAGGCTGACGCGGGCGGATCACGAGGTCAGGAGATTGAGACCATCCTGGCCAACATGGTGAAATCCCCTCTCTGATAAAAATACATACACACACAGACACAAAATTAGCCAGCGTGGTGGCACATGCCTATAGTCCCAGCTACTCAGGAGGCTGAGGCGGGGGAATTGCTTGAACCTGGGTGTTAGAGGATGCTGTGAGCCGAGATTGTGCCACTGCACTACAGCCTGGGCAATAGAGCAGCACTCCATATAAAAAAATCAACAACAACAACAAACAACAACAACAACAAAAAACAACTGTTGCACAAACTACTTTCTGCAATACTACAGATTGTGTTTGAAGATATTTTTGACCATGGGAGACAGGCCAGTACCTAATACGTGATGTATTTGGGAAACAAACCAAAAAACTAAATGAAAACAAAACACCCTGAAACAAAACCCTCCAAACCCAAAGCAAAAACAAAACTCTCAACTTTTATTTAGAAAACCATATACATATAGAGATAATTTGTAGCAGCCTTCTGCATGTATACAAGAAATACCCCAAGTCAAACTAGTGATATAAAAATCATGAAGAAGGTAAAGCGAGGCAGATAGAAATATTTTAAATGCTCATATGAAGAATTTAAGGTCTCAAAGAAGTGTCTTCAATCAGTTGTCACAGGAGGAACCTTATACAACTCAAAATCTTATCATTGAAGGTCATACGACAAACAGGTATGATCACTATGTAAAAGGTACTAAAAAGTGATTAAAATTTCATTCAATGAAGCAAATCTTGATTTAGTATGATAACTATGGAAGAAACTGGAATAATCTCAGATTCTTTTCGTGAGGCTCAGTCCATTCTCAGCATATATTTGTTACAATTACCATATTCCAGACTCTGTGTGAAGTTCTGGAGATAGTCAGACCCTGTCCTCACTTAGCTTACAGTTTAGCTTTAACATTGTATGATCACTGTCAGAATAGAGGAAGCGGCAGCCACTTAACTAGGAGACAACTGTCCTGGGCAAAACTCAGATAATTCGAGAACTGATATCCACTGGACCGCATCATGTGACACAATGTGTCAAGAGTGAAGGCTCTGTATTACCATTACCGCAGCAGAGAGACTGTATAACCAGGTATGATGCCACTTATAAATTGATACATTTATCTGTGCCAGTCATGATTCCCCTTGGTCAGGAATAACTCTAACCCCATTCTCTTAAAGGTTAATTTCTTCAAATTGCTACAGTATTTTGTCACATTCACACTACTTCATAGTTCCTGCCTTTATCAGTAAGTCACTTTTTCTCTACCCCTGGGGCAGATTAAAATTTATGGGGAATTTAAAAAACAAAAATTGATGCCTGGGCTCCCTCCCTGGAAAGTCTGGTTTAACTGATTCTAAATGGCAACCAGGATTGAGAATCTTTCTCTTCCACATTTCCACAATATTTTAGCCAGAGTCCTAAAATTCTCCTTTAACTCTTACACTATTAGTTTCTTTGCTGCAGAACTCTCTTTTTAACCAGTATCTTCACATTTTTTTCTTTGAACTCTCTTGTTTAAAATCTTAAGGAGTGTCCAACAGGAAAGTGGACAAAGCACCTGTGGACAGGCAACTCACCAAAGAAATACAAATAACATCTGAAAAACATTCAATATTCCTCTTGTAATCAAACGTGAAAACGTTTATCATCTCTCAGCTAGTAATGTGTTGGTTAAAAGTCAAGGAAATAGGCTTTTTCACACACTGTGAGTAGGAGTGTATTTCATAAGAACGTTTATGAAGGCAAATTGGAAATCTATTTCAAATATTTAAAAAATGTTATGTTCAGCCAGGTATGGTGGCTCATGTCTGTAATCCCTGCACTTTGAGAGGCCAAGGTGGGCAGATAGCTTGAGGTCAGGCATTTGAGAGCAGCCTCAGCAACATGACAAGACCTTGTCTCAACCAAAAATAAAATATAAAAATTAGCTGGGCATGGTGGCATGCACCTGTAGTCCCAGCTACTTGGGAGGCTGATATGGGAGGATCAATTGAGTCTGGAAGGTCAAGGCTGCAGTGAGCTGCAATTGCAACACTGCATTCCGGCCTGGGTAACAGAATGAGACCTTGACTCAAAACAAAACAAAAGCAAAAATGTTATTTCCTTTGACCTAGAAATTCCATCTCTAGGAATTTACCTAAGGAAACAGACATGAGTCCAAAAGATAAGTGTTCAAAGAATTTCATCATGGCAAACAAAAAAACTTAATATATATTCAGGGCACTGCATCAACAAGTTTTTGTACCTCTAAGTAACAGAGTATTAAATGGCCACAAAAATGCTGCTGCTAAGATTGAGGGTGGCAGAGAAGGTATGAGGTTTACTGAGCTCCTTGCCTGTATAGACACACTCTTCCTCTTGCACAAACATATACTTAGACATGACAAATATACATGCATATAGGGATGCATAATTGCAGAGGAGGACATAAAAGAGGGACTACAAACAGGGCTAAAATTAGGAGACAAAACAAAAAAAGAGTGTAAGCCGAAACAGGAAAAGGAGGCTTGGTGAGTAAGATGAAGAATAGGCACTTTATAAAGAAGATGAAAGAAACTAAAAGGAAAAGCACTGTTGCAGCTATGGAAAACAATATGGTGGTTCATCAGAAAAATCAGACATAGAATTATTATATGATCCAGCAATCTCACTTTTGGGTATATACCCAAAAGAACTGAAAACAGGGGCTCAAACAGATATTTGTACACACATGTTAATAGCAGCATTGTTCATAATAGCCCAAAGGTAGAAGCAACCCAAATGTCCATTGATAGATGAACAGATAAACAAAATGTGTAATGTACATAAATGGAATGTTTTTCAGTTCGTAAAACGAACAAAATTCTGAAACATGCTACAATATGGATAAGCTTTGAAAACATTATGCTTAAGTGAAATAAGCCAGTCACAAAGACTCCACTATTATGAGATACTTTGACTCCAATTATACATATGGTAGACTGTTCCACAGGTTACAGATGCTCTGTACCTTTTCCCTCTATGCTTAAATTTAGATAATCTCTATTACTATGTCTTCAAGTTCACTTACCCTTTCTTGCGGACATTATGCTAAGTGAAATAAGTAAGTTACATAAGGGCAAACACTGCATGATTCCACTTGTATAATGTACCTAAAGTAGTCAAATTCTTAGGGATAGAAAGTAGAATGGTGGCTGCCAGGGGCTGAGGGGAGAAAGGAAGGAATAGGGAGTTATTGTTTAATAAGGACATAATTTCTGTTTAGGAAGATGAAAAACGTTTTAAAGATGATTGGTGGTGATGTCTGTACAAAACTGTTGGTACACTTAATGCCAATGAACTGTAAATTATATACTATGCATATATAATAAAAGTGGCAGTCCAGAAAAAAATTCTAAAAGACAATAATATTAAGTACTCTGACACTGATAGTTGTAATATTAGCTTTGTTTTCTTTTTCAAGGAAATCAGTCCCTATTAGCGCTTTTGAACACTTTGTCTCTTGCAAATCCAGTACATTTCAAACTTCTGAAATGCTACTCCAAAGTTCACAATAACACAATGTGTTAGTATTTCAGAGCCAAAAGATAAAAACTTTAATCCTGGCTCCAATCTTAATTAGGTATTAGTTGGGGAAAATCAGTTAATTCTTTCCAGACTTGTGCTTCCTATATGTAAAATGAGCAGGGTGGTCATTTCAACACAGAAATGAACTCAAGTTTCTTTGCTACTCTGATACTCTCTAGTCCCACAGTATCTAAGTTCCCTGACAACCCTTTACACATTATAAATATCTTTGTTACACAGTGGTTGAGCTTTGTGTAGTGCTTTTTTTTCCCCCTAAGAATGCTGTATTGGTATATGGAAGATTCTATTTTGTATTTTAACATTCTATTTTATATCTTCTATCATTTCAATGTCTTCAGTTAATAGCTGTGAATTTTTTGAGGTAAATTTGTCATTATCTTCTCCATTACAATTATGAAAGAGTATCTGTATTTTTTCTTAAATCTCAAAACCAAATTAGAATTTTTTTCCCCCAGAGAGAATGTGACTGTTAATTATTTGATACCATTTATTTTGATTTTTAAGAAATATAACCTCCACCCCTCCCAATAAAAGCAGTAGGCATGGAATGCTTTTGTTCCGTAAGACAGGATTCTTTCCAAGGATTCTACCTTCTAGGTCTTGTCAATGTGGGCAAGTAAAGTTTCAACGTTAGTGTTTCCTTATAAAAGACCAGAGACACCGGGCATGGTGGCTCATGCCTGTAATCCCAGCACTTTGTGGATCATGAGGTCAGGAGTTCAAGACCAGCCTGGACAACATGGTGAAGCCCCATCTCTACTAAAAATACAAAAATTAGCTGGGTGTGGTGACACATGCCTATAATCCCAGCTACCTGGGAGGTTGAGGCAGGAGAATCGCTTGAACCTGGGAGGTGGAGGTTGCAGCAAGCTGAGATTGCACCATTCCACTCCAGCCTGGATGACAGAGCGAGACTCTGTTAAAAAGACTAGAGAGTGAATGCTTGATTCATGCCAACTTTACCAAACAGTTGTTTCCAACTATTTTACGCCCTAAATATTTCTTTAAGCTTTTTCCTCTTTTTGATTCCCAGCGTTACTGTCCTAGTTCAAGCCATCATCGACATTTGTGAGTACTACTGCTTTACCTTTCAAATGGGTCTTCCTGTCTTAAGAAGAATGCCTTTGATGCTTTCAAAACATTGGCTTCTTTTAAATCTGCCATTAGCACTAAGTGAACTATGTGAAATATAAACCTGGCTGTCATTCTTGTACTTTGGGCCCTTCACTGATTCCCAGGGACTACAGAAGAAAACCTAAGCACCTTAGCATGGTTGATTAGGCCTTTCATCGCCACTGATTCTTGATGTTCTAAGACCCAAGGGTTGCTGCCTCAGCATACACTATGCAAACACATCCATGATTTTGCTTCTGTGTAATCCTTCCCCTTTTTATTCTGGGTTAGCAGCAGCTTATTTTTAATGATTTGGCTCAGGAGGCATCTCTTCCACGAAGTTTTTCCTGTTCTCTCATATGCCCTACAGGCACTTACTGCATCATACTATAATAATAATCTCTTTCTGTGTCTGCCTTCTTCTTTGGACTCTAAATTCCCTAAAAGCAGTGCTATGGTTCGAATGTTTGTTCCCTCCTAAACTCACGTTGAAATTTAACTGCCAATGAAATGGTTGGGAGGTGAGACTTTTGAGTGGAGTTTAGGTCATGAGAGCTCTGTCCTCATGAATGGATTAATGTCATTATCATGGGAGTGGGTTTGTTATCAAGGGAGTGAGTTCCTAATAAAAGGACAAGTTTGGCCCCGTTTTATCTCTGTCTCTCTCTCTCTCTTCCCCCCACCTGCTTTGTTTTTCTACCATTTCTATATTATTGGAATAATACAGCTATCTCACCAGATGCCCTTGATCTTGGACTACCCAGCCTGCAGAACCATGAGCCAATACGTTTCTGTTCATTACAAATTATCCAGTTGTAAAGGGGATATTACTACTGACCCCATATAAATACAAGTAACCAACAGAGAATATTATAAACACCTCATACCTTCCGAAATTGAATACATAATAAATAGCCTACCAACCAAAAAAAGGCCAGGAGCAGATGAATTCACAGCCAAATTCTACCAGATGTACAAAGAAGGGCTAGTACTATTCCTACTGAAACTATTCCAAAAAACTGAGGAGGAGGGACTCCTCCCTAACTCATTCTATGAGGCCAGCATCACTCTGATACCAAAACGTAGCAAGAACACAAGAAAAAAAAGAAAGAAAACTTCGGTCCAACACCCTTGATGAACATGGATGCAAAAATGCTCTACGAAATACTGGAAAATTGAATCCAGCAGCACATCAAAAAGCTAATCCACCATGATCAAGTAGACCTTTCCCCAGGATGCAAGGTTGGTTAGACATATGCAAATCAGTTAACTGTGATTCATCACATAAACAGAACTAAAGGCAAAAGCCACATGATTATCTCAATAGCTACAGAAAAGGCTTTCCATAAAATGCAACACTGCTTCATGTTAAAAACTCTCAATCAACCAGATATTGAAGGACCATATCTCAAAATAATAAGAACCATCTATGACAAACCCACAGCTAACATCATACTGAATGGAAGAAAGCTGGAAGCATTTCCTTTGAAAACCAGCACAAGACAAGGATGCCTCCTCTTACCACTCCTATTCAACAAAGTATTAGAAGTCCTTGCCAGAGTAACCAGGCTAGAGAAAGAAATAAAGGGCATCCAAATAGGACGAGAGAAAGTCAAACTATCCCTGTTTGTAGATGACATGATTTTCTATCTAGGAAACCCCATACTCTTGGCTCAAAAGCTCCTTAAGGTGATAAACAACTTCAGCAAAGTATCAGGATACAAAATCAACATATAAAAATCACTAGCATTTCTATACACCAACAGTCAAGCCGAAAGCCATATTAAGAATGCAATCCCATCCACAATTGCCACACAAAAAAATACAATACCTAGAAACACAGCTATCCGGGGAGATGAAAAATCTCTACAATGAGAACTACAAAACACTGATTGAAGAAATCTAGATAACACAAACATATAATAAAAATTCCACGCTCATGGATAGGAAGAATCAATATCATTAAAATGGCCATACTGCCCAAAACAATTTATAGATTCAATGCAATTGTTACTAAGCTACTATGACATTCATCACAGAACTAGAAAAAGGAATTTTAAAATTCAAACAGGGCTAGGCACAGTGGTTCACACCTGTGATCCCAGCACTCTGGGGGGCTGAGGTTGGTAGTGTTGCTTCAGCCCAGGACTTTGAGACCAGCCTGAGTAATAAGGCAAAACCTTGTCTTTACAAAAACAAACAAACAAAAACAAACAAACAGAAATTAGCTGGGCATGATGGTGTGTGCCTACGGTTCCAGCTACTTGGAAGGTTAAGGAAGGGGAATTGCTGGAGCCTGAAAGTCAAGGCTGCAGTAAGCTGTGATCACACTGTTGCACTCCAGCCTGGGTGAAAGAGCAAGACCCTGTCTCAAGAAAAATAAGGCTGGTGCAGTGAGTCACGCCATAATCCCAGCACTTTGGGAGGCCAAGGGTGGCAGATCACCTGAGGTCAGGAGTTTGAGACCAGCCTGACCCCATCTCTATTCAAAATACAAAAATTAGCCAGGTGTGGGGGAGCAGGCCTGGAGTCCCAGCTACTGGGGAGGCTGAGGCAGGAGAATTGCTTGAACCTGGGAGGCAGAGGTTGCAGTGAGCCAAGATTCTGCCACTGCACTCCAGCCTGGGTAACAGAGTGAAACTCTGTCTCAAAAAATAAATAAATAAAAATAAAATAAAATAAACATTCATATGGAACCAAAAAAGTGCCCAAATAGCCAAGGCAATCCTAAGAAAAAAGAATAAAGTTGGAGGCATCACAGTACCTGACTTCAAACTATACTTCAGGGCTACAGTAAACAAAACAGCATGGTACTGGTACAAAAACAGACACATAGACCAATGGAACAGAAGAAAGAGCACCAAAAATAATGTCACACACCTACAACCATCTGATCTTTGATAAAACTGACAAAAACAAACAATGGAGAAACAACTCCCTATTCATTAAGTGGTGCTGGAATAACTGGCTAGCCATGTGCAGAAGACTGAAACTGGACCCTTTTCTTACACCATATACAAAAATCAACTCAAAATGAATTAAAGACAAATATAAAACCTGAAACTACAAAAACCCTGGAAGACAACCTATGCAATAGCATTCTGGAATAGAACAGACAAAAATTTCACAACAAAAATGCCAAAAAGCAATTGCAACAAAAGCAAAAATTGACAAATGAGAGCTAATGAAGCCAAAGAAAACTAAACAGCTTCTGTACAGCAAAAAAACAACAAAAAAACCTATTGAGTAAACAGAAAACCTATAGAATAGGAGAAAATTTTTGCAAACTATGCATCCGACAAAGGTTTAATATCTAGCACCTAAAAGGAACTTAAACAAATCTACAAGAAAAAAAAAAACCCATTAAAAAGTATGCAAAGAACATGAACAAACGCTTTTAAAAAGAAGACATACATGTGGCCAATAAGCATATGAAAAAAAAGTTCAACATCACTGATCATTAAACAAATACAAATCAAAACCACAATGAGATACCATCTCATACCAGTCAGAATGATTATTATTAAAAAGTCAAAAATTAACAGATGCTGGCAAGGTTGTGGAGAAAAAGGAATGCTTACACACTGTTGGTGGGAGTGTAAATTAGTTCAACCATTGTGGAAATCAGAGTGGCAATTCCTCAAGAAGCTAAAAACAGAACTACCATTTGACCCAGAAATCCCATTACTGGGTATGTACCCAAAGGAATATAAATAATTCTGTAACAAAGACACATGCACGCATATGTTCATTGCGGCACTACTCACAATAGCAAAGACATGGCATCAACCTAAATACCCATCAGTGCTAGGCTGGATAAAGATAATGTGGTACATATACACTATGGAATACTATACAACTGTTAAAAAGGACAAAATCATGTCCTTTGCCGGAACATGGGTGGAGCTGGAGGCCATTATTCTCAGCACACTAACACAGGAACAGAAAACTAAATATTGCACGTTCTTACTTGTAAGTGGGAGCTAAATGATGTAAACACATGGATACATAGAGGGGAACAAGAGACACTGGGGTCTACCTGAGGGTGGAGGGTGAAAGGAGGGATAGGATCAGGAAAAATAACTAATGAGAACTAGGCTTAATACATGGGTGACATAATAATAATAATAATGCTTGGGTACAACAAACCCACATGACATGAGTTTACCTATAAAACAAACCTGCACATGCATCCCTGAACTTAAAATAAAAGTGAAAAAATAAATCATCCAGTCTTTGGTATTCTGTTATGGCAGCACAAAATGGTTTAGGACAAGCAATAACCATGTTTTCCTAACTGCAGTAGCCCTAGTGTTTAGCACATTACAGGTATTTCAGTATTATAAACAAGTCATCAAAATACTAGAGCAAAACTCATCACAAAGTCCACCTTGCTTTGTTCTCCTTAGAATACAGACATGAAAAGCCTAAGGCACAGAGAGCTGGAAAGGAATGGATTGCTAAAGGGACTGCTTTGTAATAGTATACAGCAAGTGCTCTTTCTTTGTCATATGGAATTTTTTCTTTTTCGAGACAGAATCTTACTCTGTTGTCCAGGCTGGTTTCAAACTCCTGGGCTCAAACAATCCTCCCACCTCTGCCTCCCAAAGTGCTGGGATTATAGGCATGAGCCACTGTGCCCAGTCATAATTTTTTAATGTATATTTTCACTAAAGGGACAGAAAATTTTAATAAAATATTTAATAAAAATACTAATTTAATAAATAATTGGCAACTGATAAGCAACTTTTCAGTCCAATTTAAGAAGCAGAAAGAATAATGAAGGGTATTATATTTCTCAAATATTGGGAAAGCATGACACTTTTTGGATCAACATTCCTTTTTTAGTTTCTGAAAATGTGACTGTAAAAGAGTTTTCTCTGTTCTAAATATGACAAGTCAAGAGGCTTCTTGACTCTCTAACCAGTGTCCCAGTTAGAAAGTACTGTATTATGTCAAGTAAATATAAACTTTTACAGGTACAGTATGCCTGTTTTTTATTTTTAACAGGCTCTCACTCTGTTGCCCAGGCTGGAGCGCAGTGTGCAATCAAGGCTCACTGTAGCCTTTACCTCCGGTCTCCAGCGATCCTCCCACCTCAGCCCCCCTAGTAGCTGGGATTACAGGCTCACACTACTACGCCCAACTAATTTGTGTATTTTTTGCAGAGATGGGCTTTTGCCATGTTTCCCAGGCTGGTCTTGAACTCCTGAGCTCAAGTGATCCACCCGCCCTGGCTTCCCAAAGTGCTGGGATTATAGGCTTGAGCCACCACTGTGCCTAGCCATAACTTATTTATTTATTTATTTATTTATTTTTTAAAGTAATCTAGGTCCAATGCTTCAGCCATTTTGGATCAAAAAGCTTCTAAATTCACTTATTCCACTATCCAATTAAACATTTTGAAAATTAAGCACTCATTTCCTGATTTGCCAGGATTAAATTTAGATGCTTGGGTGAACGTGAGTCTTATCTCCCAAGCCATCACTTTTAATTGGCAGCATGTAGAAGGATAAGTGTTTTAGTTGACATCATAGTCTAT
Source organism: Sapajus apella (assembly GCF_009761245.1). Taxonomy (NCBI): domain Eukaryota; kingdom Metazoa; phylum Chordata; class Mammalia; order Primates; family Cebidae; genus Sapajus; species Sapajus apella. Next base: position 1,555,184 of record NW_022436984.1, read on the forward strand.
TGCCATGGAAATATAAACATAGGTTTTTATTAAGCTTGTTTCAAAGCAAGTTTTAGGACTGCAGAGAGACTGGAAGAGAGACAGGAAGTAAATTTTATAAAAAATGTATCCTCTAAATGTTGTAGTGCCCTAGGAGATCAGACCCTCAGTGATCTCATCCAGTCTCATGGCTTTAAATACCATATGCACACTGATGACTCTCAAATTTATATCTCCAGGCTGGACCTCTCCTTTGAACTCCAAACTCTTGTATCTGTCTTCTTGACCTCTTCAGTTGGATGTCTAGTGGGTACTTTAACCCTTCAATGACCACTCTGTGCTCCTGATACAGCCCTCTGGCACCCAACTGTCTCTGCACACAATCTTCTACATTTTAGTAAAGGTCAACTCCCTCTTCCAGTTGCAGAGGCCATAGCACTTAGAGTAATCCTTGACAGATCTCTTACTCTTCAGCATATCCTGTCAACTCTACCCCAAAATATAATCAAAAGATGCTTTCTCTCCACTTGCACTGCTTTCAAGCTACCATCATTTCTTGCCTAGATCGTTGGGATTGACTATGAATTTGTCTCCCTGCTTCTGTTCTTGGGTTCCTTCATGCTATTTATTCTCACATAGCCCTTGGAGAGATCTTATTACAATCAAAATAAGATTATGTCATTCCTGTGCTCAAATCCTCCAATAGCTTTTCATCTCATGCAGAGTATGACTCAATGTCCTTTAATCATTGATTTCTCTCCCGACTCTTTTTTGCTTCTTCAGCCATACTGGACTCCATGATCTTCACTGAATAGGGCCTTCGAGAAATGCTGTTCCCTCAGATTACGACTTGTTTTCTTTCCCCTTTTAGGTCTTTACTCTAAATGACCTTTTGAGCGAGATTTTCTGAAGCCAGTAATCTAAACTTCCTGTTCCCTCCCCCTTTTGTGCTTAATTTTTCTCCTTAGCTTTTATCTAACATACTATACATTTAACTTATTTCTACTAATACTGTCTTGCTAGAATGTAAACTTCATGAGGCAGGGATTTTTGTCTGTGTTTTCACTGCTGTATCCTCTGCACATTGGGAAGTGCCTGGCACATAGTATAAATTCCACAAATATTTGTTGAATGAATAATTGAAAAAAATGGGTGATACATGTCATAAAAAATAAGGATTACTAATGAAAGCACGATTAACAAAGGCCTTTGAGCCTAATGTCTAAAAATGTTCATACATTGTTGGTTTTTTGTGGAAATCTGTCTTTGGAGCATCTTTGCCTTTATGTCTCATAAGACCGGGCATGATTTCTCGTATCTTTGTAATGTGTAACTTTAGAGATGAGTGTTCAAGAAGGAATAGGATAATGAGAAAAATATAGGTGAGTATTAAATGATTTTCCTTGTTTGCCAGGCTGTATGAGCTAATGATTTTTAAAAAATTATTACTACATAAGACTTACTATTCATAGCTGACTGAAATTAGAAATGAAAAAAAGATTATTCATTGATTGAATTAGCAGTGTCTGGCACACAGTAATGTAATATATGAAGTAAGTTGGGCTTGGATGCCATCCAAAAGGGCTTAGTTATTGAAGCAGTTTTATTTCTGAAGTGATACTAAAGAATAGGCATGGGTGTCCAGGCTGGTTACAGTTAAATTTAGGAATAAGGCACAGTAATAAAGATACTATCTTTAGACTTGAAAATTATAAATCCTTAGTTGTTACTCCTTTATAAAGTTAACAATGAATGTACACACTATAAGCTATCATATGTACTGTAGATGAAAAGGGCAATAAACACTAGCCAGAGTTAGAGGTAGAACGACATAGTAGAAAGATAAGGGTTGGGTCCAGGCACAGTGGCTCACCCCTGTAATCCTAGCACTTTGGGAGGCCAAGTAGGAGTATCGCTTGAGCCCAGGAGTTCAAGACCAGCCTGGGCAATATAGTAAGACCCCATTTTTAAAAAAACAAAAAATAGAATATTTTAAAAAATTAAAAAAAGGGAAAAATTGAGAGTCCTGGCTAGCAGCCTTTACTATGCCACTCACTGGCTGTATGATTTGGAGTAAGTCACTGAAGCTCTTTTCCTTATCTCACCTGTAAAATGTGAGGATAGAATGATAGGCTTCAAAGATTCTCTGAGTACTAACTAGAAAAGTTGCACCCAAGTTTATCACAGATGCAGGGTTTGAAATGAAAATCCTATACTCAGATTTCTGTGTTGCAGGATTTTTTACTTCAAGCTTAACCACTGTGGTAGCAAAAACAACATACTCTCTGCTCACCTACCACAAAGGATGTCCACAATGAATCCCCAGAATTTGTGAATATAATTTCCCCTTGTTACATGGCAAGGGAAATTAAGCTTGCTAATAAGCTACCATAAAATAAAGAGATTATTGGCTGAGTGCGGTGGCTCACGCCTATAATCCCAGCACTTTGGGAGGCTGAGGCAGGTGGCTCATGAGGCCAAGAGATCAAGACCATCCTGGCCAACATGGTGAAACCCCATCTCTACTAAAAATATAAAAATTAGCTGGGGGTAGTGGTGCATGCCTATAATCCCAGCTACTCAGGAGGCTGAGGCAGGAGAATTGCTTGAACCTGGGAGGGAGAGGTTGCAGTGAGCCGAGATCGCGCCACTGCACTCCAGCCTGGGTGACAGAGTGAGAGGCTGTCTCAAAAAAAAAAAAAAAAAAAAAAAGAGAAAGAAAAATAACAAGATAATCCTGAATTATCTGGTTGGGCCTAACGTAATCACAAGAGTTCTTATAATGTAGAAGAGGGAGCCAGAAGACTGGCGGTCAGAGTGACGTGATGTGAGAAAGACCTACCAGCCACTGCTGGCTTTGAAGATGGAGGAAGGGGCCACGATGAGCCTCTGAAAGCTGCAAAAGGATAGAAAACAGATTCTCCTCCAGGTCCTCTAGAATGGGGCCCAGCCCTGCTGACACCTTGATTTTAGCCCAGTGAAACCGATATCAGACGTCTGACCTCCAGAACTGTAAAAAAATAAATTTGTATTATTCTGTTTTGTAATTTGTCACAGTGGCAGTAAATAACTAATATAATCATGATATGCACTATAACTAGAAAAGTTGCACCCAAGTTTATCCCAGATGCAGGGCTTTAAATGAAAATCCTATATTCAGATTTCTGTAAAGATCTTCAGAGTCATAAATAATGAGAGACCATGAAAAGTTTGTAGAAAAGCTGCAGGAATTAGTAGAGAGGGTCTATGCGGGAATACAATTTTTACTAATGATTCATGTCAAGAGAAGAAACTTGGATATTTTATGAAGGAAAGAATGTGGCAAGAGAAGTTTAAAAAATTACCCACAATATAGGAATTTCTTATCTAAAAACTGAAGAACAAGGATAAATAATTTCCAAATTTTTCTAGCTCTGAAATAAGATTGTAAAATCCTGATAGATGCTAAAATGGGCCTTTGACACCACTCCCCTACCCCACCCCACAAAGTACTATAGTTATTTTTAGTATCTGATGGTCAAGCTTCACAGAAAGCTCTTAGTTTGATAACAAGGAATTGGCTCTGAATTTCAACCCTGACACTTTTGTTAAGGTAGGGTGTATGAGAAAACTTTAATTTTCTTCGTTTCTTTGGAGACCAGAGTTTCACTCTTGTTGTCAAGGCTGGAGTGCAATGGCACAATCTCGGCTCACTGCAACCTTTACCTCCTGTATTCAAGCAATTCTCCTGCCTCAGCCTCTTGAGTGGCTGGGATCACAGGGGCCAGCTACCATGTCCGGCTAATTTTTGTATTTTTAGTAGAGATGGGGTTTCACCATGTTGGCCAGGCTGGTCTCAAACTCCTGATCTCAGGTGATCCGCCTGCCTCGGCCTCCCAAAGTGCTGGGATTACAGGCATGAGCCACTGCGCCTGGCCTGCTTTAATTTTCTAGCTCTTTTGCCACTTCACGTATAAAATCATGGTAAACATTTAGCTAGGTGGATTTTCCATGGAATGAATAATTTTAGATGAAGGTTTACTGAAGGTTTATTCCTTTATGTTACTAAACTTTATGTATTTTTGATGAAACTATTTCTAAAGTGAAATACATGCCCTCTTTTTACATAAAATTTAATACGTACTATATAACCTTTTCTTGAAAAGAGTCATTACAAGTAAAATCAATTGCTATACAGTATTGTGTTGTAAGCACAGTGATATTCTTTCTACACAGGTGTCTGTGAACTACGGCCTGCAGGCTGTTCTTGTAAGGCTGGGAGGTAAGAATAATTTTTACATTTTAAAAATGTTGTTAAAAAATGTGATCTAGATAATATATGGCTTGCAAAGCCTCAAATATTTATCTGGCCCTTTACAGAAAAGCTGACTGACTCTTGCTCTAGAAAAACATATACAAGTCTCTTCAACAAATGTCTCCAACTAGACTGAGTTTTATCCTCTGTCACCAAAGGAAAGTATTTTTATTTTGACCTATCGTCTGACAAAATAGTTTAAATATTTGTGGAAAAATAAAGCTCATTGGCATTTAAAACTCTTTTGTTGCTTCTTCTTGTTACACAGTCTCCTACTCACCCTCCAGTTTTCATCAGTCACTGTAGCTGCCTCTAGCAGTCGCTCCTCTCTACTCTCACCTTTCTAATCTCAGTGGAAATTTGATAACACAGCTTACCAATATTTTAAGGTAAGATTAAATTGGTTACATGAAGACCCTAGAACTATTTTCTGAGTAGAATACAGGTGGTTTGGTGCAGCAATTTGGTGACTTATTTTGATTGCCCCAACGCCTTTTTCTTTAGTTCCACGTTCTCTATTGCCCTTTGGAAAAGCAACATTTCAGGACAGATGAGGTGTTACTGCAGTATACCTGATCATTTTTATAACATAAAAGTAGCATTACATCTGAAAAGATATTAATCAAAAGACTGAACTGCAGTAACTGGAGTGGTAGGATTTTCTTGGAATATCTGAATTTATTACTACTTTTACAATGAACAGACATTACTTAATTTAAAAAAAGATAAATCAGAAGGATCTGTCTACTCAGTCTTACTGACCTAACAATCTTTATTTGGCATATTTTCTATCACAATTTGGTCATAGTTTTTAGTGGTTGTAAATATTGTTTGTTTTTATTTTGATTCATACTTGGCTTGCTAAAAAATACGCTGTAAATATAAAATACTGCAGTAATGCCAACAATCAACATGGTGAAAGGTGACAGTCTTTTTGACTTCTGTTCGATTCATTATTTTATACAATAAATTTGGATAATGTTACGCTTGACAAAACACTTTACTTCATTTAGTCCTCACAACATCCCTGTGAGGTAGGCACATTCTCGGAGGTAAAATGACGTGGGCAAAGTCTTCTGGCTCGTTTGGGGAAAGGCTCAGCAGCCGGGCCAAGAAAGGTCTTCGGGGGCGCAAGTATTTGGAGGGTAGGTCTTTTGGGGGGCGCTTTTAGTAATGTTAGAGCTTTCACTAAACCCTGGCCTCTTATGTCCTCTCCCCTGACATTTACCTTTACAGACTCAAATTCTTGCACGCCGGGAAGGCAGGCTGAGGGCTGCGAAAACCTGCAGCTCATACCCAAAGCTAGCACTGTCCATCCCTGGAGACCCAGCGCCAAAGAGCTCCGCTGGGCGCACAGCGCACGGCTCTACTCCTCCCCCGAGCCGCAGACTGAGTACTGGTCCCAGACTAACCTGACTAGGTCGGTCATGCAGGAGCCCACCACTACCACCGCCGCCACCTCCTCCTGCCACTGCTTCCGGGGTTCCCCAGACGCCGCCATCGCTCAAAGGTGCTGCTGTCCAACCTGGACTCTGACCTCTGCCCTTTGCCCGATCCAGTAACCAGAGACGCCGCTCCTGCCCTCCCTAACGACGCGGGCCTTTCAGACGCCTACGCGGGTCGCCCACCTGACTGCCCGAAATTACCCCGCCCACCAAGTACCCCTCTTCTTCCCGGAATAGTCTCCGTGCACAGCCTCACGTAACAGAGCCCTTCTGATATGGCGAGACTCCGCGCTCTTCGCCACGCACCGGCAGGCGCTGAGGAATGAACTGTCAGGCACCGCGGGGACGCCTTTCCGAGTGCCCGGCTTCGCGCGGCGCGGCGGCGCGCACGCCGGCCTGCTTCAGGGCGCAGAGGGGGCGGGGCGGGACGTCCGGGGAGTGCGCACGCATCCGGCCCGCGGCGCGCGCGCAGGTCGGTGCGTCGGTCGGGGGCGCGCTCGGGTACCTGTACCCCACGTAGTCGCCGGTTACCGATCGGACTAAGTTCCAGGTACCTGGACTGGGGCTGGTGCGGGGAGGTTGGATCCCAAGTCGCACAGGTGGCGTGGAAAACCGTGGTTTAAATATGGCCAGAGGACTCGACTCCTCTTCCTATGGGGAAGGCCCCTGTTCCAAAGATGCCCTTCTCATCCCCATCACGCTGATCCCCTCAAGAACGAACCCCCAAGGCCAGAGGCGTCTCTTTCTCCATATCTGGCTCATCCCATAGTCCCTGTAAAGCCCTAGTATCAGTTCCTTATTGCCTGATGAGGGGAATCATACAGTTTGGGAGCGGGGAGAGTGTCCCTTTTAAGACGTCCCTAGAGTAGGGTGGTCATTCTTCGGGTCTGAGATAACTTGTTTTTCTCGAATGTTGCCCCTTGGGGAAATTGCTTCCCCAGTGTAACTTCCCTCGTGCGCTTCATGACGTTGACGTGACGCAGCAGGATGCCACCCCTTTCCGTTCCATGACGTCAGCAGGGCACATGTTTCCGTGTTTGTCATCTCATTTTAATTGCAAGAACCTGGATGGTGCTTTAGACGTCTTTGTATTCTCCAGACCTCCCATCAAAGGACCTTATGTAACTTTATTTTGGGGTAGCAGACCCTTGCAAAAATTGTAATTTTGCATTTTCCTTTTGCAATACGTCAAAATCAGGAAATATAAATTGCAGAAGAAGCATTCAGGAGACTCTGACCACCGTAAATATTTGCATATCTGGGGTGTATTATAGTGCTGCCATGCGTAGGAGTTACTACTGGTGGTGACCACTGTCCACGTACTTGGTTCACTGCACCAAAGGACCAGTGTTTTTGGCTAAGTGACCTCTGATTTTGGAGTCATTGTATTCCTTACCACCCCTGCACTTTTTTTTTAGAGAAGTCACACCTCTTCGTGGTTGAAATTGATTTTAATACTGCTTGAAACTTTGCACCGTCAAAAAATAAATAATAAAGAGATTTTTTTCCCCCTGGAAATAAAGAGAATTCATTCCCTAAGGTGTCATCCTAAAGTCATGACAGTTGCTGAATTAGAATGGATTGTTGTCACTTTTCAAGTGTTGTTTCAAGTAACCTTGTTTCAAGCGAGGTTGTTCCCTTGAACATTTGACTAGTGATTCACTCAGCCCGGGTTCAGCAGTAGGCCAGCAATAGTCCAGTTTGTTTCTAGTGATAAAGCAGTCATTTGTTTAAATTCACTACTTTTTGTCTGTTCAAATTTTATAAGATATACAGTTTAAAAAATCACCTGGATGTTTTTCTCTTTGGTGATTGAAGTTATCAATGTTTATTTGAGAGGAAGATGGATATAGTAGACTTGGAAAATCTGGATTCGAATCCTGATCCTCTTGCTTCCAACGTTGAACAAGTTAGTTTATTTTGCTAAGCTTTAATTTTCTGTTTGTCAAGTTTTCTTTAGCTTCCATTTGTCAGATGGGAACAATTATTGTTCTCAGGGAACAGAGTTGTTGGGAGGTAAATGAAATTACAGATAGAGGTGAGTAATATAATGCCTGATAGTGGGTAGATGTTTAGAATATGTTGGTTCTGTTTCCTTCTTTTGTAGAAACAGACAAAATAATAATAGGTACTGTGGGAAGAAAACACAGAAGAACAATTTTGTAGTATAAGTGAGACCCCTTTGCTTTTTTAAAAGATGGGTATATTTGAGCTTAGCATATGATTTTGATAAACATCCCTTCAAGAATTGTGACATAGAAATAAAGGTGGAAATGTTGGAGAATAGAAAAAAATAGGCTTCAAAATTATGATGTGGATTAGTACACTTTTCACAATCAAATTATAATAATTACCCATATCATCTGCAAAATGGGAATTAAAATACTTTCTTTACTACCCCAGGCTTGTGAAGATCAACTGCAGTAATGTATATGGATGGTCCTTATAAGTAATAAAGTGATTTAAAAGTACATGATTTTTATGATTGGTAGTAAAGTGTTTGATGTTTAGTCTTTGAATGAGAGAATAGTCGGGGGGGCATCTGTTAAGAAGAAGAGCTTGTTTTATATTTTACAGAAAGGATGATTTTGGAGCTGAAGTTTAAGTATAAAGGTGTTAATCTCAAAGATACTTCTGGGTGTCATAACTATATAAGGTCAAAGTGTTTTTATTTTTTGAAATATCACTGTAGTCCTTCCCTTTATTACTATCTGAAATAATAAACTGAAACAGGTTCACTTTTCAACATTTATTTTAGCAGGGACTTGTACGTTTTCATGTGGTATTATGTATGAAAACTAGAACCAGAACATCATTTACTGGTAACTTGCTGGAAATTAATTTTCTTTTGATGTGGCATTATTCTTGAAAATTGAGGAAGGAAACGATCATTTGAATTGACTTATTCCTCTGAAGGAAGAGGCTTTCATTTAGAAATCTATTAAGAAGAATTCCTATACTCCCTCCCCCAACCCCATGAGTTTCCATGTAATTTAGATATGATGTATCAGTTCCACTTTTTGTGGTTTTAAGTGTAAGGATTTAGTGCCTTAAAGTCAAATACTTTAAGATCCACGTTAGTCTGTGTTGCTTGATAGCTGCATAGGTGTATGTTTTCATAATTTAATTGTCAAGTAGATTTTTGCTATATCTATTCCTTGGATTTTGTTATATCTCTTCCCTACCAAATTTTTTTGGGGAGGGCACATTATCTTCTCTCCATACTGAAGTACTTCTCTAACCTTTGTCCCCTTACTCATTTATTTATTTAAAAAAAGTTTGATAAATTTTGAGTGTTTAGCATATGCCAGGTATTTTTGTTAAACCCTAGGCATTCAAAACATAGTCCTTGCAGGAAAGGGATCACGTAAACAGACTACCCTGTGGATGGAAAGGTTATTAAGAAAGGTATATCGGTAAATAATTTCTCGTAAGTAATAGCTGCAAGCAGGTTAGCTTATTGTATAGTTTTCTTTTTTTCCTTTTTTTTTTCTTTTTTGAGATGGAGTTTCACTCTTGTTGCCCAGGCTGGAGTGCAGTGGCGTGATCTTGGCTCACTGCAACCTCCACCTCCTGGGTTCAAGCGATTCTCCTGCCTCAGCCTCCAGAGTAGCTGGGATTATAGGCATGCACCACTACGCCTGGCTGAATTTTTTTTTTTTTTTTTTTTTAAAGTAGAGACAGTGTTTCTTCATTTTGGTCAGGCTGGTATCGAACTCTCGAACTCAGGTGATCCGCCTGCCTTGGCCTCCCAAAGTGCTGGGATTACAGGTGTGAGCTACTGCACCTGGCCTGTAGAGTTTTATTTGGTATTATCCATCAAGCTTTTACTCCTTGTGGGGACACACAGGGAGAGATTGCTAACCCAGTGATGTGTGTGTTTTTGTGTTGGGACAGAGTTGTTAGCAAAGGCTTCTTGGACTCAAATAAAGTAGAATGAGCCAGTTGTGTGACAGAGTGGGACCATATTAAGTACAGTGTGGCAGTGTGGAAAATCAGCTTTGGGAAGGAAGAGGGAATCGTATTTCAGCGGTTCCTTCTGTTCCTGAAAAGCAGTGGTATAGTCCCTATCCTGAGCAGCTGAGCTGCAGTGAGGTGGTTTTTTTCTGGAGGATCACTGGAAGAGTCTGCTCTAGAGATGGGAAATGAGGCATTTATTCATGTAAGAGAAGCTCCTTTGTGCTGCTTAGTTTTCAAGAAGCGTGTTGTCTAGTTCATTTGTAAACTCTGATCATCATTCTTTCCATTTTCTGCTTTCAGTGGTAATTTACAAGTCAAGTTAAAATGTCCCCAGAAGTGGCCTTGAACCGAATTTCTCCAATGCTCTCCCCTTTCATATCTAGCGTGGTCCGGAATGGAAAAGTGGGACTGGATGCTACAAACTGTTTGAGGATAACTGACTTGAAATCTGGGTATGTATCAGTATGAATTCAGTGTATGTCCCAAAACCACTTCAATCTTTACCTAATGATAGTCCTTCCTTACCAGATTCGTAAAAATTAGCCACCGCAGAAACCCACCAAGTCATTATCTCATCATACGTTGATTCAGAAGGTTTTATTCAATTCTTGACATTTTATCTTTCATTTTATTTGTGTTTTGGGCCATTGTTTTATGACCAGAATGTTCATGTCTTTTTTCTGGTTTATCTCTTTGGGAAGAGCATGTGAGAGTTTTAGAAGTGTTTTTCATTCATTGGCTTGTTTTCTTTTTATGTTTGCTGCAGTCTGGCAACAAACATATTCTGAATCTGATTATCATTTGGTAAACTCTCTTAATATGAAAATTATAAGAGCTAGCCAAAATGGGTCATTTCTCACAATGGGGTTGAAACAGCAAGATCTCACACCTGGAAATGTTACATTAAAAAACAGATTTTCTTTTCCTGAAACAAACTTAGATTTACAAAAAGTTACAAAAATACTATAGAAAAATAGCATTGTTATAATGATGTTAATTGTTCTATAGGTCTTATTTGAATTTTTCCAGTTTTCCCGTTCATGCCCTTTTTGTTCCAGGGTTCAATCATCATGTCTCCTTAGTCTCCCCAACAGCGACAGTTCCTCAGTTTTTCTTTACCTGTCATGACCTTGACACTTTTAAAGAGCACTGGCTACTTATTTTGTAAAACGTGCATCCATATGGGTTTGTCTAATGTTCCCTTTTCAGTAGAATGAGAAATATGTTTTTTCCCAAGTATAGTACAGATGTGTGATTGTACCATCCCCAGTGCATCAGATCAGGGAATATATGATGTCCATATGCCTTTTTACTGTAAGTTAACTTTGATAACTAGGTTAAGTGATCACTGTAAAGTTAACTGATTTTTCTCCTTGTAATTAGTTAAGAACTGTATTTTGCTGAGTGATGCTTTTGGACTTTGCAAATATCCGGTTTCTCATCATAACTGTTGTCCATTAATTTCAGCATCCCTTGATGGTTCTTGCCTATAACTATTACTCCTCTGGTGCTTGTAGAAGAGTGCATTTTCTCATTTCTCCCCATTTATTAATTTGAATTCTACTATAAAGAAACACTCTTTCTTCTCCTTCAGTTATTTATTTTATTTAGTTATTTACTAGTGCCAGTATGAATTTTTAGGTATTTATTTTTCTCTGTGGGTTGTAAATCAAATATTATTATCATTTATTTGGCTGCTCAGTTGTTCCAGCTTTTTGTCATTAGGAGTTCTATCAAGTGGCTTTTTCGTCCTTTTGACATATCCCCATCATTTCTGAGTAATTTCTTACTAGAAATGTTGGCTTTTTTTTTTTTTTTTTTTTTTAAGATGGAAGACATTTAATTGGACTATGAGATTTGTGGGAAGCAAAGGTATTGGGCACTAGGGCAAGTTTGTACAGGCCGTGCTTAAGGTACCCTCTTGGATATGGCATCCACAAATGAAGCTGTTGGTATGGACCAAGATGCAGCCAGGAATCTCACTGACCTGGTCCACGGCATCCTCATGAAGAACCCGCCATGGCTTGGGCAGGGGCAGTCAGCTTTAGAATTAGTGGGGCTCCTTGGGCACACACTGTACTACTATTGTCTAGTCTGGTCAGTGTAGATAACAAAGGTGATGGCTGGGGTAGGGGCAGCTTAGATTCCAGATGGTAGAGTTGCCTCTTTCAAGGGTGTCTGCTTTTGCAGGCCAGGGCCCTAGACCCCAGGCTGGCAGCCAGATGTGCTCATACAAGCTTAGTCTCTGCAGAAACTCTAAGAGTTTACACACTTGAACCCTACCTTGGTTGGGCTGGTTCCAGGTGGGATTAAGTTGAGCAGGCATTCAGGCTACTGGCCAGTGCATGTCAAAGTTCCCCCTTCTTCCACTGGTAGGTCCCATTATCTATTGTGCCCACCTCCTCCATGATGTACTCATACATCTTGTCATAGTGGATGCCCACTGTATTGTCCTCTTCACTAGGCTCCAGCAACTGAGCCAGCAACTTGTGCCCAGCTGGGTCTGGAGCAGTGTGTGCCCAGCTGGGTCTGCACTGCTCAGCTGGGTCTGCTGTTGCTTCCCAGGTGACAGGGAGCTCATGGTCTCTGTGAAAGACATCTGGTAATGGTCATATCAGTGTCTCTGTGGGTCATACTTGTCACACATGTCCATTATGATGTCACATGAAGCTGATTTTTCAAGGTCCTTAGTCTCCGCCCTCTCTGCATCCCATAGTCTGGCAGGAGGCAAAGCAATGTGCATGTCATTGTCTTGTCACAGTGAATGGTTCCCTTGTGTGTCTTCATTAATGGGCGGTGCCATGAGGTGGTTGTGGGATCATTGGGTGATGGGATGGACTCTGAGCCAAGCATACAGTGGTGGGTTTGGAGGGGTGTTAGCAGCAGCAGCAGTGAAAGCAGAAATGTATTCTTGATTCTCTTTTAGCTTTCTCCTTGTTAGACTCTTTTGCCTTTTGCCATTTACACGTCCTTGCTGTTGTTTGACTAAGCTAAAGACTTGGGTATAAGAATACTGACCTAACGTTCTTTAGCAGTAAGATAAAAAAACTAAGACACTTCCTTGGAATAGTAGGATGCTTTTGAAAACATCTAATATTATCTTTAGTTTCACTAATCAAATATTTATGGAGCATTTACTATTTGCTAGCCATTTTGCTAGTGTTAGGTTAACTCCTTTTTTGTGGAGGCAAGAGGATTTGGTAGAAAGAACTCTGGTGGAGTTGGTAAAAACGTTTTAACTTTTTTTTCATCTAAAAGTTAACTATATACATTAGGGGATTTATAAATTAACTCTCATCCTTAGATAAGCCAGGTATTAGAAAGTGACTGTTTTTTTTTACTGGTTTAGAAGTTTTGCCATTTAGTCAAGTAGCAGGCCTGGTGCTCAGACAGACTTCCCCAGCTTATAAATGGTGGTAGGAAGTGAGGATTGTGAAATGCAGACTGTATATAGGATTCATTCAGACTGAATTTCCCACATTATCATAGACAATCTAGATACAGATCAGAGCCTCCTAAATTATAAAATGCTTTCTTTAGATGGATTCCATCTCTAATTGAAGTCATCAAGATCAGATCTCAAGAGGGTATTTTCCAGTTGCCCTCACTGTAATTTTTGGCCTGCAAAAAGTAGAGTGATGTACTTCCTTTACTGTGCTCATTTCTTCTCAGTTTGTTGTTTTGACTTTGGTTTCCTCATTCTGCGATCTTTAAATCAGTGTATTTTTCTTCTGGGTCTGAGAATAAAAAGATTTTCAAATGGATCACTGGATATTTCAGAGTAACTTTTCAGGTTTTCCCATATTTTCGTGTTTCTTTTCTTATTAAAAATAACATCTAATTAAAAATAACATCTTTATGTCTGTATTGTGCTCATCTCTCTTTTTTTTTTTCTGTGTTTTTGAAGGTTTAAAACTGTTGGTCTTTTCATAAATTTCTTTGGTTCAACAAGATTGTGCACAATCCTATTATTTTCTTTTCCTTCCCACCTCACCTGTCCTATCTTGAGTTTTACTGCTAGGAACAAACACAGTAAGGATTTTCTTCTTTGATTGGAATGGGGTGAGCTTGGAGAAAAGAAGGCATTTCAGGTGTCCACTGACAGTCTTAAGTATGTGTAGCCAGAGGCACTTTCCATTTTGTCTCTGGATCTCAATTTTTTATCCATAAAATGAAAGATCAGATTAGATGATTAAGGTTTTTGCAGGTCAAAAGTCCTACAAATACATCTCAAATGTCCATCAACTGATGAATGGATAAACACATTTGGCATATGAAAAATAGATTATTATTTCACCACAAAAAGTAATGTAATACTGATTCATAGTACAACATGATGAACTTTGAAAACACTGTGCTAAGTGAGAGAAGCTCATTACAAAAGGTCACTTAGTATATGATTTCATTTATCTGACATGTCCAGAATAGGCTAATTCATAGACAGAAAGTAAATTAGTGGGTGCCAAAGGCTGGGGAAATCAGAAGTGACTGCTTAAGTATGGGATTTCTTTTTGGAGTAACAAAAATGTTGTAAAATTAGATAGTGGTGATGGTTACATAGCTTTGGGAGTATATGAAGAATGATCAGATTGCACACTTTACAGTGATTTTATGGTATGTAAATTATATCTTTGTAAAGCTGTCATAAAAACAAAAACAAAAAAAACCTGAGCTGGACGTGGTGGTATATGACTGTAGTCCCAGCTCCTTGGGAGGCTGAGACAGGTGGATTACTTGAGTCCAGGAATTTGAGACCAGCTTAGACAACATAGCTAGACCCCATCTTTTAAAAAGAAAATAAAGAAAAAAAATAAAACCAATTCATCAACCAGGAATGTTCATTGATCTGAATATATAGGACGTCGAAATAAATCTTTCTTTTTTAGCATGTCACAGACATTCTTTTCAGAGGTACCGAAGACCTGACAGGGACCTGATGGCTAGTAGACTGTTGACTGGTGACTGGTATATGTAAGACGATATCAACCTGAGATTCTTATTCTTTGTATCAGTTTCCTGAGAGACCAGTTCGGTTTATCAGCATAAAGTCGTGTTGGTTCTTTTTCACAGATTCTCTTTTGGGTACTCTCAAATTCCAGAATGTTTAGTTGAGGATTTAAGAGCAAATGGTGGGATTCAATGACAAATTTGAAATGAATCCACGAGTCCTAGCCTTTTTTTTGAGACATAGTTTCGCTCTTATTGCCCAGGCTGGAGTGCAATGGCATGTTTTCAGCTCACTGCAACCTCTGCCTTCTGGGTTCAAGCGACCCTCCTGCCTCAGCCTCCAGACTACCTGGGACTGCAGGCACCCACCACCATGCCTGGCTAATTTTTGTATTTTTAGTAGAGACGAGGTTTTACCATGTTGGCCAGGCTGGTCTCAAACTTCTGACCTCAGGTGATCCACCCACCTCGGCCTCCCAAAGTGCTGGAATTACGGGCATGAGCCATCATGCCTGGCCTAGTCCTAGCTTTTTCTGGACTGTCTGAAAAATATGTGAAATGGCATTTAATGACATTTAATATGTATGGAATTTACTTTCTTTAGCTTTAAAAATGAAATGAAAAGACGTCTACATACATTCATAAAATGATGTGAAAAGCCTTGCTAATCTGGAACATTATTGATACCTTTTATATAGTACTTGTCTGAAAGATTCAGGGAAGCTCTTTAGAAGTTAATTAACAATTCCTTCTTCAATCTTTCCATTAGCCAAAGTGTGAATTTCTCCTTTCTGTAACAAAGCAGTGATAAAGTTAGGGAAAAGGATGGCTTCTTTTTAGTGTGCCGCTTTTGGTATTTCCCTTTCTTTTAGATCTTCAGCAGACACAGTTATGAGAATCAGAATTTACATGCCTAATTTCTATTAACTCAAAGAGTGTACCATATACGACACAGTATGTATAAAAGGTATAAAATGAGGAAACAATTTCTAAAGGCCACAAGAACCAGTTTTGTTATTATATGTAGACACTTGTCCTGGAAGAGATGAGGTCTAGGTATCTATATTCTAGATCTGGTTGGTGAAACAGGCAAGAACCTAATCAAAGCAAGATTTTCTTTTTCTTTTTTTTTTTAAAATTGCAGTTCATATATATTTCTCTTAGATTTTTCTACCTTACTTAAGACTATATATGTTTATAGTACCTAGATTTTTCTACCTTACTTAAGACTATATATGTTTCTAAACTCCATTGCTAGGCCATCAGTATCTTAAGGGACAAGTTCTTGTTTAATTTATTTTTATACCTCCTTAAGGTCTATTTTGGTACTTTTCACATGTAATATAGTTAGTAGGATTTGAATGGATGAATGAATGAGTTAGATGTTGTCCTTGAGAAACTGCTTGCTTTGGGGATCAGAGTGGTTTGTTCTTGTGGTTTGTAAGGATTTTTATTGGCCTGATAGTATATTGCTTACATTCTGTTATGCATAATTCTTTTTGTTGACATTTTTGAAATTATGGTAAAGTATATTATACAATACTGGATTTTCTCTTGTAGGTAAAATATAGACTGAGATGTGAAGGGATCAGATTATTAATTTTAGAGAATTATTCCATGAGCTTACTGAATGTTTATTAGTTCTTTGCTCTGTGTTAATTTGATCACAAGCGTGTGTTATTTGTAAGATGGCATATTTTGTCATTTTTAGTGATTTTTCTAATCTTGAAGATGTCTAAGTGTCTGTTCAGCATTCTGGAACGATGCCTGGCAAACACAACAGTGAGGAAAGAAGAGAGGGCTCACTGCAACCTGTGGCAGCTGAGCCTCAGTATCTTTTTTCAGCATTTTGCAGTGACTCAACCTTACTGGCACATGGCTGTGTTTGGGGCATCTGCTGTGACATCTCATCCGCCCACAACTACCTATTGCTTTTTTTTGTCCATGTTCTGAATTTCATTACTTAGTTAAAAATAGATACTCAGTGTAAGTACTTGATTACTAAATAGACCAGAACAGTTTTAAAGGATGAGTGCTGTAAGCTTTAAAGACTGATCTCAGTTTGGCTGCATGAGTCTCTCTAGCTGGCAGTCTGAATCTTTAGCCTGTGTCTAAAAGGAAGCTGCTGCCCTGGGAGGCAATAGTTTAATTTTTGTCTATGGCCATACCACCCTGATCGCACATGATCTTATCTGAAGATGGGCAGTTTTTAATAATTTAGATCTAGTTCGCTTGGCTTTTCTGTACTTTTCCCTGATCTCATTCCCCGTTTTCCCCATGCCTGTCCTCATACTTTATGTATTCATTATATGTTAATATATTTCTCAACAGTATTATTTTGCATGCTTAAAAAGTTTGTACAAATGATATACTATATATATTCATCTGCATCTTGCCCGTTTTGCTTAGTATGAAGTTAATGAGATTTTTTTGTATTGGTATTTACGACTTTGTGCTGCTATTTTGTATTCCATTGTATGAATATGTCCTTAATTTTAAATTCATTCTTCTACTGATTGACAGTTACGTTGTTTAAATTATTTTTTGACAAAGAGTGACACAGTGAACTTTCTCTCACATGTGCATAAGAAAATATGTATGAGAATATTTTCTGGGACAGTTTTTTGAACTGAGTGTGTTTACCCATTAGTGGTTGTAAAATCAATTGAATGAGTCACCCCAACATTAAAAAAAATGAATGAGAACAAAATGGAAACTCTCCAAATGTGTCACATACAGTAAGAATAAGCACTGTTTTGTGAATTTTTGTTTCAGTTAAATAAGTGAGTATGTATATACTGGGTCATAATGAAAAATATGTTTTGATGGCCAAAAAATTTGAAAGCTACAAATCAAAAGTATATTCCTAGAAACAGAATTACTAGCTCTTAAGATGGATGCATCTTCTATTTTATTAGATATTGCCAGATTGTATCAATTTCCTTCCATCAGAAATGAGTTTCTACTATTTTGCAACCTCACCAGTACTTGATATTGTCAGACATATATTTTTGGCAAGCTGATGAGGTATGACCTGGTATCTCATTATGGTTTTAATTTGTATTTCTGTGATTGCTAGTGTGGTGAAAATTCTTTTCTTTTTTTTTTTTTTTTTTTTGTTGAGACAGAGTCTCACTCTGTCACTAGGCCAGAGTGCAGTGCAGTGGAGCGATCTTGTCCCACTGCAATCTCTGCCTCCCTGTTTCAAGCGGTTTTCCTGCCTCAGCATCCCAAGTAGCTGGGACTACAGGTGGGTACCGTCATGCCCGGGTAATTTTTTGTATTTTAGTAGAGATGAGGTTTCACCATGTTGGCCAGGATAGTGTTGATCTCCTGACCTTGTGATCTGCTCGCCTCAGCCTCCCAAAGTGCTGGGATTATAGGCACGAGCCACCTCGCCATGCTATGAAGTCTTTTAATATGATTATTGGCAATTCAGATTTCTTCCTTTGGGATATCCTTACTCATCTTTTAAGTGGATTGTTTGTATATTTCTATAGATTTTAAAGCATTATATATTTTGGATACTTACTTTTGGTAATTACATGTATTACAAATATCTGCACAAAGTCTGTGGCATGTATTCTTATTTTAGTGCTCCTAATGTCCAAGACTTTTGATTTTGATGAAGTTACATTCAACAGCATTTTCTTTTTTAGGTTTGAATATATGTGTCTGTGTGCACATGTATGTGTGTGTGTGTGTGTATGTGACAGAGAGAGAGTGTTTTAAGAAATCTGGGCCTATCCAAAAGTCACACATCTTTGAGAATTTTAAAGTTTTCCCTTTTCCTTTTTTGGTCTTTAAACAGAAATTTATTTTTTCTATTATATGGCGTGAGATAGAGATATAGTCCCGCCCAACCCCCCACCATATGGATAATTGATTGACCCTGCCTCGTTTATTGAGAAGGCCATCCTTGTCCATGGATGTGAAGTTTATATCACACATGGGCCTGTTGCTAGACTTTCTGTTCTGGTCAGTCAGCCTCATTGTCCCTGTGCCAGCTCCACACTTTCTTAACTATTATAGTCTGTGAAATGTCATGATAGCCAGCAGGACAAACTCCCCTCTTCCATCTTGTTTTAATTCTTAAAAATTGTCTTTATTAACCCTATGCTCTACATACTTTTTTGTAACCTCATTTAAATAGTTGTATACCATTTCATTAGGAAACATACCATAATTTAGTTAACAAAAAAAGTCCTCTTTTTAATTAATTGAGAAAGAGAAATGAAGGGAAATTACCCTGATGAGGGGCAAATTGAGAATTGAAGGTTAGAGAAGCTCTCTCTGAGGAAGAGACATTTAAGTTGAATCATGAAATAGATGAATATAGTAGTCCCCCCTTATCATTGGGGGATATGTTCCAAGACCCCCCGCCCCCTGGCCCCGTTCCCAGTGGATGCCTGAAATCTCTGATGGAATTCTTTTGCTGTCAGTCTGAATACATTTATATCGGTGTCTTCTACCCACAAATTTAATGCCTTTTCTATCTTAACTGAGTACTTAGCATACACTGTGGCTGTTATTTTTGCAATTTGAGGTGCAAAGCAAAACTAGCACAAATTTCTTTTTCTTTCTTCACAATTTCATGGACAGAAGATTTGTTCTTATGTTAGATCTTAGCAACATCAACATGTGATTTTTTTTCTTTCCTTATTAAATCAAGAACTTTTACCTCTTCCCTTAAAGGAAGCACTTTATGGCTTGTCGTTAGTGTGTCTAAATTGCCAGTGTCACTACTCTTGTGCTTTCCCTAAGTGCTTTATTAAGTAAAATAAAGATTACTTGAAGTCAAGCACTGCTGTACCGTGGCAGTTGGTTTGATCACCAAGACAGCAACTAAGTGACTAACGGGTGGGTAGTGTAGACAACTATGCTGGACAGAGGGATGAGTCATGTCCTAGGCAGGACAGAGCTGGAAGGTGTGAGAACAATCTCAGAACAGCATGCAATTTAAAACTTAGGAATTGTTTCTGGAATTTTCCATTTAATATTTTCAGACCAAATATTGCTTTTTCTTGACCAAGGGTAACTGAAACCACAGAAAGCAAAACCATGGATAAGAGGGGACTGCTGTACTTCAGTGTAAGTGCTGGGGGATTTGATGTAAAAAGGAAATACCTTTTCCGTGCACAGGCAGGAGAAAGCTTTTTATATTGAAGGATCTGCAAGGCCAGTTGTGATTGGAATATAGTAAGAGAGTGCGAGAGGGAAAGCTTGCTTTTTATTTATTTTTTTTAATTATTATTTTTCGAGATGGCGTTTTGCTCTTGTTGCCCAGGCTGGAGTGCAGTGGTGCGATCTCAGCTCACTGCAACCTCTACCTCCCGGGTTCAAGTGATTCTCCTGCCTCAGCCTCCCGAGTAGCTGGGATTACAGGCATGCACCACCACGCCCAGTTAATTTTGTATTTGTAGTAGAGATGTGGTTTTTCCATGTTTGTCAGGCTGGACTTGAACTCCTGACCTCAGTTGATTGCCTGCCCCAGCCTCCCAAAGTGCTGGGATTACATTTGTGAGCCACCATGCCTGGCCTGAAAGCTTGATTTTTATTCTGGGTGAACTGAGAAGCTATTGAAGAATTTTCAGGAGCAAAGTGACATGATCTTATTTTTATTTTAAAATATAATCACTAGTTGTTATAGGGCAAATGGCTTGTGCAAGGTAAGGTATACTAGTTAACTGGCCATTGTAGTGGACCAGGTAAGAGATGATAGAGTTTTAGAACATGATGATGGCAATGGAAATGGAAAGAAGTGAATAAATTAAGAAGCTATTTAGAAAA
The DNA here is from genome assembly GCF_009761245.1 of Sapajus apella. NCBI lineage: Eukaryota > Metazoa > Chordata > Mammalia > Primates > Cebidae > Sapajus > Sapajus apella. The sequence continues at coordinate 1,575,599 of NW_022436984.1, forward strand.
TCATGAGGATTTTGAATTTGGAATTTGAGAAGCAATCAAGAATGACTTCTTGTTTCTTAGTTTGAGTAAGTGGGCAGATGGTCATATCATTTGCAGAAATGGGGAAGATTGATGGAAGAACTGCTTTAATTGTATTGATTGCTCTCTAGGTCTGCCATACAGCTATTATTTTAGGTCTCCTCTTCCTGTATTGATTCACTTATTTTCTTGTTTTACCTTCTTGCTTTGTTGGAGCATATATTCCACTAGCAGCCTAAGAAAAGGAGAAAAGGAGATACATTTTTTGAGTTCTTGAAAATCTGAAAATGTCTAGTTTTAAATTTGATTGATAATTTGGGCAGGTACAGAAGTCTGCCCAACAGACAGACATATTGTCATAGTTTCATGAATGTAGTATTTTCTCTTATTTTTATAAGGATATTAGTTATAGCTTTAAAAAATTCTTCTATACCTTGCATTGTCTCTGTTTTGCCCTCTGTCTTTCATGTTGATGGCTTTCCTCAGACTGATGATTCTTGGCTGTGGATGTCTGTTAAGGAATGCATCTCTAACATGTAAACTTGAAGCCCTTTGTGCATCGGTGGAGTTGTCAATGACTGAGCTTCACTGTAGTGTTATCAGGCAGCATCCTTGCTTTTTTATTGGATGAATGCCAGATTCATTATTTGGAGGTTTTTCTCTGGGACCATAAAATAAAATGTGCCCTTATGGATGCATATATTTCTGTGTGTCAGCAAAATTTTAATTATTGGGCCAAGAAGTTTTAAGACTTTTGATGTATTTATTATAATATATTAATATTTAATATATATTTATATGTAAGGATATGGGATATGCAAGCATACATATGATTACATATTCTCTCCAGAATTGCATTATTAATTTACACTCCTACCAGTAGTATATGAAGATGGCTACAATCTCGATAATACCTTTATTATAAATTCTGTAAGATTACTTGCTAATTCAGTAGATGAAATGGTATATAATTGTTCTTTTATTCTGCCTATTTCTCTCTGTGTGTGTGTGTGTGTGTGTGTGTGTGTGTGTGAGAGAGAGAGAGAGAGAGAGAGAGAGAGAGAGAATTACCAATTCATGCCACATGTCAATTTTTCTGATGGGTATTTGCTTTTTCTTATGGATTTGTAAAGCTCTTTATATGTTATGAAGATTAACCCTTTGTCATAATGTGTTACAAATATTTTCCCCCAGATTTTCAATTAAATCAACTTATTTAACATGCAGAAGCTCTTAAATATTTTTTATTTTTAAAGCAGTAATAAATGTACAGCATATAAAAAAAGATATGAAAGGATGATAAGTAGACAATGAGTCTTCACTTACTCATTCCTTAATTTTCCTGTCTGGAGACAACTACTCTTATCAGTTTATTTTATTTCCTTTTAGAGGTGTTCTACGTATATATAAACCCTCTTTTTCATTTATATGTAAGTATTAGTCATGGTAGATTTTTATAGTAATGGTCTCTGATAAATCATGCCTCCCTTTATCTATTTATCTTTTAAATATAACTTTACCATTTCTTTTATCAAGAGGTAGAGTCTACCTCTTGAATCAGGATTGGCTTTTTGGCTTGATTTTACCAATAGGATGTCATGAAAGTGTTGTGTCTATGCCTTCAGAGGTCTCATTGTTTCATTTTCACTCTCTTGGAATGCCATCATTACCATGTTCAGGAATCTCCTAGCCTAACCCATTAAGAGAGAATGGCCCAGGTATCCCAGCTGGACTCAGTCTCACAGCCAGCCTATCAGCTGCAGGCAGCTGCCCATGTGAGCCAAGGGGGAGACTAGCAGAACTGACCATCCAACCTGCAGATTGATGAGAAATAATAGATGTTCTTAAGCTACTGGAGTTGGGGGTGCTTTGTTTTCTAGCAATAATTGCTATAGTAGCATATGATATATTCATATTAACTATATATTTTGAAGATTGTTCCACATTTGTAGGTATAGAGCTGCTGCCTCTATTTTAATGTCTGCATAACATTCTAGTGTATGAATATACTGTAATCAGTTGTTATTGATAAACTTGCATCCTATCAAAATAACCCATATAACATGGGATTATAAAGACTCTCCTTTTGCATTGCATTTATTTATGTTGTCAAACCTATTTCCTTCATGGATTCTTCTAACATTTTGCATAATTAGTACCTTTCCCACTTTGAGACTGCTTTTATTTTCTTACTATTGTTACCTGACATTAATTAATCTGGAATTTGTTTTAGTATAGTATATGATATGATATAGGGATGGGATTTTATTATTTTTCTAAATAATCATCTAGTTGTTTCAGTACCACTTTGTAAAATGAATTCTTATTCACTCTTTTGATATGCTTTCTTATAGGTTAAATTCTTGTATTTATTTCTAACTTTATTTTTAGTGATCTGTCTGCATTTACCTTGTACAGTCACAAATTATTGTAACTCTTTAATATGTTTGAATATTTGTGGTCTCATTGCTGGGAGTTTGTTTGGCATTGGATAAAACTTATATTTGTCTGGACAGAATGGACATCTTTATAATAGAGCCAGCAAGCTTTCTGTAGAGGATCAGATAGTAAATATTTTAGACATGCTAGCCTTATGGCCTGTGTTGCAACAACTCTGACATGGTAGCATGAAATATATGACATTACACAAATGAATGCCTATGGCTGTGGGGTTCCAACAAAACTTTACAAAAACACATGACTAGCCTGTGGGTTGTAGTTTCACAATATTGAGTATACTTGCTATATAATATTGAATATACCTCTTGAGGAATATGGCAGTGTCTCCTATTTATGTCCAGTGTTATGAGTATAAATGAAGGTTTGTGCTTCTTTCATTTTGTTACTGCATGCTTACTGTTAACTTTATTACTAGATGTTTTATCATTTGGCTGCTATTACGTAGTAATTCAGTTGTTTATTGGTATATATGAAAGCAAACACAGAAGTTAGATTGAAAAGAATCAGAAGATACATTGGAAAAATTTACTCAATAGTTCAACAGTCTTTTATCAGAATACTTACAATAACTTTGGAGAAAAGAAAAATAGCCAGGACCAGAAGAAATAAAGCAAGCTTTAGCTGGGGAGGGTTGGGGTGGGTGGAAGCTGGAAATTAGGTTGGACAGGGGTTGGAACACAGTGAGTTATCTTTAGAGGAGTTGTGTGGCAGCATAATGTGATGGTAAGCATGTGGGTTGTTCAGTCAGTGAGGTCTGAATTTGTATCCTGATATTACCACTTACAGCCTATTGACCTTTGTTAAGTCACATAACCTTTCTGTGCTTCAGTTTTCTCTTCAATGGGGATGATATTAATGACCTTATTGAGTAATTATGGGGCTGAAATGAGATAACTTATATAAAGCACTTACAATAGTATTTGGTCATAATGTTCAACAACGGTGGGTGATATTATTGTATGCTGTATGTAATAAATAATATGTAGTATGATGTATCATTATTTCACTATGTTATTGTTGTCACATTGTTATTTTAGAATCAGAGAGTCTATAAAGAGTGTCCATGCAAGCAGTATAACAGGAGCCATTGAATAAGACCCAGGGAAGCAGAACAAAACAGGAGCTCACTCTCATCTAACGAAAGTCAGAGAAATCATGTAGCAGAAATGGATGGGAGTTCCAGAGATTTTTGATTCTGAGACGATTTTCTATCGTTGTTCATTGCTTCTTGCACATCTACAGAAGCAGGAGAAAAATTACTATGGCTTACTTTGATCCTGCAGGTGGATGAAACTTAGAATATTTGATTGGGTTGAAAAATGAATGGGCATGAAGATGCCAGCTGTTTTAGCAGATAAAACTTGAGTTTTTAACAGTCATTAGAGATGGAACACTGGTTGTCTTGAGCAGATACATGCAACAGTTCTTAACAGAGGGTTGAAGAAGCCTCTTAAGATAGTGTGCAGACTAGCACAGGGAGTTCTGTCTGAGAATGAAGGGCATAAGCGGTGGGCTGTTGAGCTCTGCTAGTGTGGGCAGTGCATGGGGTCATAGATGTTCAAAAATTTTAGCTGGAACTCAGGGTGTTTATCTAGGTTCCAGAACATCTGGAAACTCAGTGAACAGTGCATGGTGTTGATATTTTAAGGGTTTTACCGAGGGCAGGATGTCCATCAATAACTATTCCTTGAGCTTTTTCACCAGAAGGAAACACAGGTTCCCCTTACTCCTGATATCCCAGCCCATATCCTTTTCTTTCTTTAGATATATTTTTTTTTGAGACAGAGTTTTGCTCTTGTTGCCCAGGCTGGAGTGCAATGGCACAACCTCGGCTTGCCACAACCTCTGCCTCCCAGGTTCAAGCGATTCTCCTGCTTCAGACTCTCAAGTAGCTTGGATTACAGGCATGTGCCACAATGCCCAGCTAATTTTGTATTTTTAGTAGAGATGGGGTTTCTCCATGTTGGTCAGGCTGGTCTCGAACTCCTGACCTCAGGTGATCCACTTGCCTTGGCCTCCCAAAGTGCTGGGATTACAGGTATGAGCCACCGTGCCCGGCCTTCTTTGTTTAGATCTTTACCCTGGGTAGCTAGTTGCCTGTCTAGCCTTTTTGTGATCATAATAGTATAATACATTAATATAAATAATTTTAATTAAACAGTTTATGAGCCTTTTAACATTACAAAGTGCTCTTGCTTATGGTGTTTTATGGCCTTTTATATTTTGTATTTAGGATTGTAAGTGCTGATATTGAAAGTGAAGTCTGAGATCACTTTGGGAACTTTGGCTAGGCTTCCAGAGTCTGGAGTAGTAAGTGTCAGGATAAATTTGGGTCTGAGATTTTAGGTGGTTCTGATCTTGGGCTTTTCATGCCCTGCAATTACTTCATTTTAGGGTGACTTCATTTGGTATGGAGGTTGATGTAGGGGAGGAGGTGAAGGGAGGTAGCCAGTCTAATGTGTAAAGGAAAGTGGGTAGAAAATTCATCTGGTCTATTCCTGGCTCCAGTTCACATTGTTCAAAGGAAAAAAAAAACACTTCCACTGTTGTCTTTTGTCCCCACTATTGTATACAATATTTAGGTAGTATTTTTGGATTAGTTCTTGTTTTATTAGGATGACAAATTTACAAAGTTCTTTGAGTTTGGAAGATAGGTGAGGGTTTTTTTTTTTTTTTTTTTTTGTACAGGTTAATATGCATATACATTTGTTTTAAGTCTTCAAATTAATTATTCTTATACCATCACTTATATGTTAAAAGTCTCCTTATGCTTACATAGAAATGTAGAACAGCCTCTTTTTAACTTCCATGTTACTTGAATAATCTTACTTTTTGGTGCCATGTTGCTTGAGAATTAATTTTGTAATCTTCTATCTCAGGGCCACATTTCCTCAGTAATTTGGTTATCTGTCTAATGGCATGTTATGAAAGTTAAGTTTATCCCACTGACCTTGCTGCTTTGACTTTTTGAAAAATGTATCTTTTTTCTTGTTTTCTGAAAAGGTTTTTATCTCAACCTTTGCTGTTGCCAGTTTATTGATAACAAATCTTGAATCAAGTGGAAGTTTTGGAGAACATTTTGATATTTCACTTTTGAGTAGGTGTAATGCCCTCAGAATGATTTTTTTTTCATCTGTGGGATCCTGAATTTTTCATTTAAAAACATTATTTTAAAATTTTTATGGTTCAGTAATTAACATGTTGGGTCAATTTTGGACTTGGCACATATGTTTTTTAAATGTGGTAAAATATACATAACATAAATTTACTATTTTCGTTATTTTTAAGTGTACACATCTCTTTGGCATTAAGTACATCACAAATGTGGCATTTGGAGATGTGCATCTCCAAAACTTTTTTCATGTTGCAAGCTGAAACTCTGTACCTATTAAACAACAACTTAACATTTCTCCTTTCCCCCAACTACTGGCAACCACCAGTCTGGTATCTGTTTCTAACTGTGACTACTTTAGGGGCCTTGCTTGATGTAAGTGAATCATGCCTTTTGTGACTGACCTTCTTCACCTAGCATAATGTCTTCAAGGTTCATTTATATTGTAGTGTAAGAATTTCCTTTTAAAGGCTAGATAATATTTCACTGTATGTGTGTGTGTGTGTGTGTGTGTGTGTGTGTGTGTGTGTGTGTATATATATCACACTTTGTTTATGTATCTCTTGATCGACACTTGGGTTGCTTCTGTCTTTGGCTATTGTGAATAATGCTGCTATTAATGTGAGTGTACAAATATCTGTTTGAGCCCCTGTTTTCAGTTTTTTGGATATATACCCAGAAGTAGAATTGTTAGATCATATGATAATTCTGTTTAATTTTTTGAGGAATTGCTATACTGTTTTCTTTCTTTCTTTTTTAAAAATAATTGAATCTAAAATAACTTTTATTTTAGATTCAGGGGATACATATGCAGGTTTGTTACAAGGGTATATTGTGTGATGCTGAGGTTTGGGGTAGAATTGAACCTGCCACATGGGTAGTGAGTGTAGTACTCAATAGGTATTTTTTTTTTTAAACAATTTTTTTTTTGAGACAGGGTCTCATGGGTCTCACTCTGTCACCCAGTTTGGAGTGCAGTGATGTGACCACAGCTCACTGCAAACTTGACTTTCTGGGCCCAAGCAATCCTCTTACTTCAGTCTCCCAAGTAGCTGGGACTACAGTACATGCTACGACACCTACTTTTTTGCATTTCTTTTGGAGATGGGGTTTTGCCATGTTGCCCAGGTTGATCTTGAACTCCTGGACTCAAGCCATCCGCCCACCTTGGCCTCCCAAAGTGCTGGATTACAGGCGTGAGCCTCTGTGCTTGGCCCCAATAGGGAGTTTTTCAACCCTTGCCTCCCTCATTTCCTCCCCTCTCTTGGAGTTCCCAGTGTCTATTGTTCCCATGTTTAGGTCCATATCTACCCAGTGTTTAGCTCTCACTGATAAGTGAGAACATGCAGTATTTGATTTTTTGTTTCTGTGTTAATTCACTTAGGATAATGGCCTCCAGCTGCATCCATGTTGCTGCAAAGGATGTGATTTCGTTCTTTTTTATGGCTCTGTGCTATACTATTTTCAGTGGAGGCTGCACTCTTTTACATTCCCACCAGCAAGGCACAAGAGTTTTAATTTCTCCACATCCTCATCAGCACCAACACTTGTTCCTTTCTGTTTTTCTTTTTTCTTTTTTTTTATAATAGTAATCCTAATGGGTGTGTAGTGGTATCTCACAGTGGTTTTGGTTTGTATTTTCCTGATGTTTAGTGATGTGCAGCATCTTTTCTTTATTGTTGTCATTATTATTTTTTTTGAGACAGAGTCTCATTCTGTCACCCAGGCTGGAATGCAGTGGTGTAATCATAGCTCACTGTGTAGCCTCCACCTCCTGAACTCAAGCAATCCTCCCACCTCAGCCTCCTGAGTAGCTGGGACCACAGGCATGTGCCACTGTGCCTGGCTAAATTGTTTATTTTTTGTAGAGACGAGTTCTTGCTATGTTACCCAGATTGGTCTCGAATTCCTGGGCTCAAGCAATCCTCTTACTTTGGCCTCTTAAAGTCCTGGGATTACAGGCTTGAGCATCTTTTCATATGCTTACTGGCCTTTATATATCTTCTTTGGAGAAATGTCTATTCAAGTCTCTTGCCCATTAGAAAAAATTTTTTTTTTTTGGTATTCATTTTATGATTTCTTTATGGATTCTGAATATCAGCTCCTTATCAGATAGATATATGATTTGCAAGTATCCCATCCCATTCTATAGGTTGCTTTTTTTCTCTTTTAATGATGCCTTTTAATGCACAAAAGTTTCACTTTGCAAAGTTTAAGGTACTTCATATATGTTCTCCAGTTGGTTAAATTTCTCTAGCCTGCCCCTCTGTTAGCATTGTCTTTCTGTGCTTTCTTACCTAGAAAGGTCAGAGAAGGCTGTGCTGAAATTGAGCCAGACCTTTGTATCTCTAGTATCCCCTTCTGTGGGAGAGAACACCCATTTACTGATACACCTGCGTCTCCCGTAGTAGAAGCCTTTTAATTGAGAATTAGTGACTCATAAAATCTTACTCATTGTTATGATTATGGTAGTAGTGTATAGAATATGCTATGACATTGGTTAACATAAGCAGCTTTATATTGGCAGTAAGGACAATAATATAACAATAGCTGTTATCATTAATAATGTTTCCTTGTAAGTGCTTTGAAAAGCATTAGCACTTATAATCCTTCTAATAATCTCTTAAAGCAGATGAGGTAACTGAAACTCAAATAAGCTACGTGACTTGTTCAGGGTTGCCTAGCTAAGCCATTCCATCAATAACAGGTCTCTCCTATTATTTTCTGTACCAGAATCTGTCCTGTTGCCAATTTCAAGCTTTTATTTATTGTTTGTTTGTTGGGCCTGTCTCCCTTAGTAGAAGACAGGGGCTTTATCTGGCATAACAGCTGTGTCTCCACTACCTAGCATAGGACCTGGCACAATAAGTATAAAACTGTGAATCTGAAAGTAATGTCATGGTTCCAGGTTCAGGGCTGTTATCGCAGTTGTCTCCTAGGTTGAAAAAAGTCATTAGAAAGCATCAGAGAAACAGAAAAAGCTAGTTATTGTTCTCTCACCTAGACATTAAAGGTTTAAACTCATTGATTTTTAAATTTAAAAACTTTTTATTGAGATATATATTCAGAAAAGTACACTAAATCATAAGTAAGTATATAATGCATTGAATTTTCACGAGCTGAACAGACTTGTGTAACTAGCACCCAAAACCCAGAACATTATCAGCACTTTGTACATCCTCCTTGTACTCCCATCTAGTGACTGACCCCTCTTCCCACGAAAGGAAAACTGCTATCCTGACATTTAACAAAATAGGCTAATATGTCTTTTTTTTTTAAAAAAAAGAAAATATAAATGGAATTTATACTGTACAAAATGGCATTTTGCGTGAGGCTTTGTTCAGCAGTACGTTGTGGCATTCTGTATTGTTGCAGATAGTTGTAGATCACTCATTTTTCTGGCTGAGCAATGAATGTTCCATTGTGTAACATGCCACAGTTTATCTGCTCTACTTTTGAAGGGCATCTGAATTGTTCCTAATTGATATGGTTTGCCTGTGTCCCCACCCAAATCTCATCTTGAATTGTAGTTTCCATAATCCCCACGTGTCATGGGAGGGACCGGGTAGAAGGTCATTGAATCATGGGGGTGTTTACCCCCTATGCTGCTGTTCTTGTGATAGTGAGTTCTCATGAGATATGCTGATTTTATAAGGGGCTTTTCTCGCTTTTGCTTGGCACTCCTCCTTGCTGCCACCATGTGAAGAAGGATGTGTTTGTTTCGCCTTCTGCTATGACCGTAAGTTTTTTGAGGCCTCCCCAGCCATACTGAACTGTGAGTCAATTAAACCTCTTTCCTTTAAAAATGTATAAATTACTCAGACTTCAGTATGTCTTTACTAGCAGTGTGAGAATACACTAGTTTTAGTCGGTTTTGAATAGTGCCATTGTGAACATTCTATTACATGTCTTTTTGCAAATGTAGAATATATATACATGTTTGAACCCTCTGGATTTTAAGTTAAGAACTATTCATAAATAGAATAAATATTTTAAAATTCTTTCAGTTCCATATTGTACGTAAGCAAAGAAGGTTAGGGAGGTTAGGAAGAAAGGGATGCATATGGAGGGAAAGAAGGAAGACAGAGGAAGGACAATAAGATAAGAAGAGGAAATCAGGGGAGAAGAAAAGATTACAGAAAAGGAAGGGTGAAGAAAAATGGAGGCAAGCATACAGCTGTGGGCTTTTAAATGAAATGAGATACTGAAACTAAATTCTTGTCACAACCTTGAGCATGGACTTCAAGGTTTCATTCCTTCTTGAAATGCAAGTCTCTCTTCAGGCCTCATCAGCTCCTCTCATTAGCTCTTTGGCCTCCAGTTCACCCGTTTCTCCCCATCTGTACCATTGGCACTCCATCTCTTTTCCTATCTAGTCCTAACCAGACTCTTCATAACTGTTCTAGATCTGATCTATTTTCTACCAGCAGCCATTTATATTATTATAAATAAATCTAATAAAAAATAAAAACCGGATCATGTCGAGATAGAATAGGAATAGGATGTGGCTCCTCCATGTATTTTTCCTTTTCTTCTTGTTTTCGTAAAACCCATACCATTACTTTACCTACACTGTACGCACTAACCCCCAAGCCTTTAGTCACACAAAGAAAATAGCCATTCCTTTGTGCTGTCATAATGTTTAACCATGCCTAATTCCAGAAACTGGCCTTAGGAAATCCAAACATTGAACCAAGGTTGTGGAGTCTCCCACCTTGGGAAGGAATGCTGAACAATTGTTTATAGCCATGTTGCTCCTGGCCAGGGCACCACGTGGCCCACTACTCAAGATAAACAATGCAACCAGCTATGCTGACCTGCATGTGTTCTACCTGTCGTGTGTGTACCTCTGATGTCAATTCTTGTGCTTTGCTTAAACAAAAAGAATCCCTATCAGTTTTTTTAGGCAACCAGCTATTGGATCCTTCTGCCTTCCCTCTGTTATCTCCCTTGGGCTTGAGTACCAGCCCTGAATGAAAAAATCTTGTCTGGGAAATCTGCTTGGCTCTATGTTAATTTTTATTAAATGGGGAGCCAAAGAGCCTGTGGTCTGTAACATAGTCACTTGTTCAAAATCATTGAATGGCTTCCCTTTGTGGTTAGTTTAAAATCCCAAAATAATGAGCCATTATGTGATTGGGCTCTTCAGCCTTATGCTGTGTTGATGTAACCTCACTGACCTTTTCATTTCTGGAGGGCTTCAAGCCCTTTTCCAAGTTAGGGCTTTTGATCACCTTTTTCCTTTTTCTGAAGCACTCTTTGCCTCCTATTATCAATTGCTTAATTTCTATAATGCTTCAGGTTTATCTTGAATGTAATTTTTCCAGAGAGTTTCAGAGGGTTCTTTTAGCCCCCATCTAAATTATTAATAGATCTCCTGGCTGTGTTCTCTTACAGCATTGTATTTTAGCACATATTACAACAGATTATTTACATAATTTTTTTGTCTTACAGTAGACTTTTAGCCCCTTTTGGATAAGTACCATGCCTGCTTTGTTCAACACTGTACACCCTGTACACTTGTTGCAAGGTAGGCACTCAGTAAATACTTGTTGAAGCTTTAAGAAACTGTGCTCTGAATGGACTGATCTCAGTGACCCACCACTTGGAAGTATTTTCCTGGCTTCCTAATTCCTGAGCTGAAGTAGTACTGATTGGCACTGAATAACAAGAAGGTAGAGTCAGTCTATGGAATAACAGATGTGGAATGATTGTGTAAAAAAGTCCCTTTGTTTACACACACACACACACACGCACACGCAAACACACACATATATGTCTAAATGTACAGAGAGGAATTTGGAAGGATCTTTAACAAACTCAATACAGTGGTTAACTCAGGAGAGGGAAGGAATATGAATGTTGATGGGTAATTGTTATCTACATTTCTGTATTATTAGCATTTTTTACAGTGAATTTTTCTTTGCTTTTGTAAGTTGGGAAAAAAGTGAATTTGGCTTAAAACCAGTTTTTCCTGTTAGATGCCAAAGAGAATAGAAGGGGAAATTTGTATCGTTATTAGGAGAAAAGACAGACCTTGGGATAGAAGATAGAAGAAATGGACTGGAGGGGGAATGAAATGCAAAAGAAAGCATCTTAGTCACTTCCCTGTGCCTTTTCCAGTGTAGGCTTATCATCAGGCTTCTGTGTGTGAGTATATAATTTATATTGTAGAAATAATAAAACTTTCAATAACATTCCTGAAAAGAATATAAAATTGATTTTACTGTGAATTGGGTAGCGGATATTGACTAAGGCCAACAGTAGATTCAGAGCTCTAAATAGATTTAATGACTATTAATTGTTTTTTATTAAAAAATGAGCAGGCAATGAATATAGCATTTGTGAATAGTGTAAAGCTCTTCTTTATAGGTTTTCTTTGCTTTCAGTACATCTGTGAAGAAAGTTCTTATAATCTCTCTCTTTCAAAAAATTTTAAACATATGAGGTTGTAAGTCTCACAAGTTAAAAAACTCATTCAGGGTTACTTAGCTGTTAAGTGGTTGAAGACTGGACCAAATCCCAGATCTTCACTTTCAAATGTTACGGTTTTTTTTTTTTTTTCTGGAAAGTATTGGGCAGGAAAAGATAGGAATTACTTATTATATATCACACTGTAGAATGGATTTCTTAGCCATCTACATTGTGAAACATCTTTAGATACGAACACTTAAAAAATGCCAATTGGCCAGGCGCAGTGGCTCATGTCTGTAATCCCAGCACGGTTGGGAGGCTGAGGCGAGTGGATCATGAGATCAGGAGTTCGAGACCAGCCTGACCAACATGGTAAAACCCTGTCTCTACTAAAAATACAAAAATTAGCTGGGCATGGTGGCACATACCTGTAATCCCAGCTACTCAGGAAGCTGAGGCAGGAGAATCTCTTGAACCCAGGAGGCAGAGGTTGCAGTGAGCGGAGATCGAGCCACTGCACTCCAGCGTGGGTGACAGAGTGAGACTCCATTTCAAACAAACAAACAAAAAATTATTGAACAGAATTCAGATAGAAATTTGTTAGGAGATTGAGACTGAAACATAAAAATCAAGAATTGTGCGGTATTAAAAGTGATTCAGAAACAGTAGCTGTCAAGAATAGCAATATTTTCTAGGCCATAATTTATCACAAACATACAAATTTCAGACTAATAGATAATTTGACAAGAGTTTGTAGATATCTACAAACTAGAGTATGGAAGAGGAATACAATTTCATTGTTGGAATTGGGGTAGAAATTAAACACATATACTTATTTTAAGTCTCACTGATTTACTTTTTGACCTACATTCATAGGCTCCTCATTCTTTTTTTTTTTTTTTTTTTCCCATTATTAAAGTTACCGAGGAGTAGACAGCTTGAATGACTTTGCAAATCTTTACTAAAAGTAATGATATAATTATTGGCATTGTGGAATAATTTCTTACAGCACAGCACAATGTATTTAATTTTTAAAGAATGGTATTTATCATATTTTTGCATAATAGAGTATCTTTTGGAATTGTCATTGGCATGTTTTTATAAATATGTTTATTATATCTAACTTTGTATGTATTAACTTTAACTAAAAGAACCTGTGAGTCAGAAAAGGATTCTGAAAATCAATGTAGTTCAAATGGAAGATTGGAAATATAGGTAGATTGGCATCAATGCAGGATGCAAGAGGCCATTACTTTAGATGTGAAGGCCTGGGATTTAAAACTGAGCTGTACTACCTTTAGAATTTCCAAAGGATAGACTGCCACAGATTATGCCAGCAGTCATGTTGCAAGACTGGGTGACCCCTTCAAACTGGCTTGTCAAATTTGTTAATATCTTCTTGCAAGGAATGAATCCAAGAATATGTTGGAGCTACATCTGGATGGAAATGAAATAGTGTTTCAGATTCTGAGCAGTCAGACAGATAATCTGATGATAAATTTTAGGCAGTGAACTATATTGATGTTGCTGTCAACTTAGTAGAGATATCAAAAGAATACTTGGAAAGAAATAAATTAATGTTTGTTACTGTTGTGGGAAAACCAAGATGAATAGGGAGATTGGAAGACATCAAAGTAAAGCAGCTTATCTTCATATCCAAGGACCTTCAGCATCTAAAGATTCTTTAGAAAGTGTTTTTCAAACTCTTTGATGGAAGAGCAGATTAAAAAAAAAAATCCAGGCAGTTACCAACTGATACTTTTGTAAAATATAATAAAAATGAATTGCTAGAAAAAATTAAATGAAAAAGACATGAAATACAAGGCTTGACTCTTTTACTGGTAGATTCATCAGACTTAAAATTACTCTTACTGCTGCAAAAGTTTTAAAATTCTTATCTCATTTTCTGTACTTTTCTTATTATGGATTAGTAATAATTTATAGATCAGAACTGGTCCATGGACCTGTTTTCTTTGAATAGCACTATTCTAGAAAGGTTTCTGTATTCTAATATTCCAGGAGTTGGCCTTCTTAAGAATTCTACCTCAGAAGGGTGACAGTAGTATGTTACTGATAAGTCATTCCTAACTATATATTAGATAATTGGAAATACTGTTTGTTTTTTTTTTTTTTTTTTTGAGATGGAGTTTCGCTGTGTCACCAAGCTGGAGTGCAGTGGCACAATCTCAGCTCACTGCAGCCTCCGCCTTCTGGGTTCAAGTGATTCCCCTGCCTCAGCCTCCTGAGTAGCTGGGACTACAGCTGTGCGCCACCATGCCCAGCTAATTTTGTAATTTTAGTAGAGACAGCATTGGCCAGGATGGTCTTGATCTCTTGACCTTGTGATCCTCCCACCTTGGCCTCCCCAAGTGCTGGGATTACAGGCGTGAGCCACCATGCCCGGCTGGAGATACTGTTTTTTAAAACGAGTATGATAGATGGTTATACAAACTTTTCTGAAGATTACAAAAATTTTCAGTTAGTTGGATCAGTAAAAAATCAGAGAGGACATTGTTACTTTGTCCATGCATTACATGTATATACACATACCAAAGAATGGCTTTTGGGTAAGGAGAGAATGTTTATAATACAGTCTTCTTTTGTCAACACTCTTATTTCTGTACATTTTGAAGATCACCTTTTTTTGCTGTTTGCTTATTAAAGCTATAATATATTTATATTTTCTAAGTTGAACATCTTAAACACTATGCCAGTGATTTGGGTAACATTTCAGTTTTTCTCTAATTGTAACTGATGAGGATTTTTAATCACTGTGATAGGCACATTGTCAATTTTTGTTCAATTCTCTTGTTACAAGAAAATATGATTTGCCATTTCAACTTTGTTTTATGTGGTTCATGGTAGAATTCATTTCTTATTAAAAACTTAATAAAAAACTAGTGTTAGCTTTAGTAGTCATATTGTAGTATAATATGGTTTTAATCTACTCCAAAATTATAGAATTCAGGACTGGAAAGCATTATACTCTAATGTTAACCATGCGATCTATGAACCCCTCTAATGCTTCTCTGCCAAGTGAATGTTTAGGCTGTCCCTAAGTATCTCCAGTCACAGGGAAGCTCCATGAGTGCCAACACAGCTCCCTGGGCAGCTGACACTGTTACATAGCGCTTTCTACATTGACCTGAAACCTTTTTCCTTGCCACTTCTACCTCTTGTCACAATGTAGAACAAGCTTAATTGATCCTACATGTGAGTGAAGATAGCTATCATGTTTGAAATTTCTCTCTTCTGTAGGCTAACATGTAGCCTTTGCTTCTGCCATGTGATTTGTGGCCTTCCCCGTCGTCTTTGGCTTCTTCTGAATGTGATCCAGTTAGTCTCTATACTTCTTAAAGTGTAACGCCTAGAACTGAATGAAGTGTCCAAGGAATAGTTTTGACCAAGTGTGGAGTTGAATATTGTTATCTTCATTTTCCAGGAAGGTACATTCTGTGAGATTGTATTGGACAGAGCTGTGGGTTGCAAACCATTGATAACTGTGACCCTTATGTGTGTTATGAAATCATTTTAGACGGCCTTGATCTACATAAAAAACAGGATAGACTGGAACAAAAGTACACTTCTTGTAATAAAGCTAAGTATCATTGCATAACAATTTTGTTTTCAATTTATATATGAACACGTAACACATGTGCACACATATGCATATATACATATTACTCAGCACAGATATCTCTACTGATGGTGATATAAAATGATGATATAAAAGTTGTGTCAAAAAGTTTGAAAGCCTCTGGTCTAGACTAGATGCTTCCCATTCTTGCTTCTCTGACAGCTCCTTCTAGTCTCTTCTTGTTTGCAGCTTATTTACATGTTTCCCTCTGAATTTCCTGCTGTGTAACAGCGAGGCATGTTGGGCTCTATTAGATTGGCTTTAGGACATTGGAAAATTATTTTACTGCTCTGATTAAGTCTTTTCATGGTTGGACCCTCTTGAGAATTTTTGCCTGTGGAATGCAGAAGTGAAGTAGCCCCGTGAAGAGGCGAGGAGGTCATTTGAACTTTTTAGTTCTGAAAATTATTGCCCCAATGAAATAAAGGGTTTAAGGAAAATAGTGTTTGAGATAAACTCTCCTCCTCCTTATTTTTTGGTTTTGCAATTTGTACTTTTGAATACTCGTGACAGCAAATGCTCTCTGTGTGCCAGGAACTGTTCTAAATACTTTATTTATGTGCACCAAGTCAGTGGATCCTCATAACAGCTCTCTGGAGCATGACTATTATCCTTATTTTACATATGAGAACACAGAGGAAGAGAGATTATTTAACTTGCATAAGGCTTTAGAATTTATAGTGTATAACAGTAGCATCTCAAGCAGCAATCTTTTCAAACTACCTAACAACCAAAAATACGTGGATGGCACGCTTATCCCATTACCCTGTAGTTCCAGATATGCTCATATAGCAGATGCTAAGTCTTTTCATAATCATTTAAATATAAGAATTTGAAGACATAAAAAACTTTTTTTCTATCTTTAGAAGGCACTTTTCAGTAACAGGAAAGAGAATCCTTTAATGACACTTCAGAATCTGTTAATTCTTCCTTTTCCTTTCTTCCTCACTCTTCTATTATCTCATTTTCTATTTTTAGCTCCACCCTGTCATAAGTTTCCTACTACAATTCTATCTCTCCACTTCTTCATTTTCTTTTTTTTTCCTTCTCCTCATCTCCCTATCTCCCCATCCCTGCTGGTTTTCCATCTGTTCTTTCCTTTACTCTGCTTTTGTGCTTCCCATGTTCATTCATATTTATTTTTTTTATGTAAGATAAGCATATATTGAGCACCAAGTAAGTGTGAGGCATTGTTGAGATACAAGCATAAATAAAGCATGTAGCATGAACGCAAATCAGGGTGAGATCAAAGCTCTGGCAGTTCATTCCCTTGAGAATCTGAGCTATGGGAGCATGCCAAGGTAAATACTCCCCAGGCCTTCCCTATATGGATTAGGAATTTCAATGGGATTTAGATAAATAGTATGCAAATGACATAAAATATGAGCCCCAGAGTTCAGAGAATAGGGAGCACATCCATTTAGGACATGTTTTGGATGAAGGCGTAAAAACAGTAGCCCCAAAAAGTTTACAGGAATATTTTCATTGTAAAAATTAGTAGTGTTCAGTATAAAAATTACTTCTTATAAAATAACACTGTACATTGAATGTATGAAAATGGTATTTAAGTTGGCCTTGTCCCTGGGGATCTCTTATATGACATTTATTAATATGAGTAATAACTACCAGCATTCCCACAGTTGGAATAGGAATCAGTCTAGGACATTTCTGTAACTTGTTTGACCTTGTCCACTCCAACTCCACCTTGCTCACTTGCAGTATTTATGAATAGTTATCACGTACTTCCTAAGTGCCAGACAGGTATGCTGCTGGACAGTGAGGGATCCAGGCTTTAATGCTTTCTATTTCTTCCTAGAGTTTTCAGTCTAGCAGTGTCTGTCTCCTAGGTTTTGCCCTTACTTAAAGACAATTGCCCATAACTATTTCTCCTCCTCACTTGGCCAGATCCAATGCCTTCTTAGAGGCCAGTTGTATTCCAGTGAACCTTCCTTGGTTACCCAAGCTAAAAGTGATTTCTCTGCTCTCTTCTTCGCTCCTATTGTGTTTATTTGCTTTAACCACTAATTTGGCAATTAATCATGTTAATTGCTTTGTGACTTGTATCTATTGTTGTCTTGACTTGTTATTTAAATTGTGTTGTGTTTGACTTTCACAGTTGGATTTTTGTCTTCTGATTACAAGTTCTTGAGAATAGAGGCTCCTTTGTATAACCCTTATAGCAATGATCACTCCAAATTTTTTTTTTCATTATGTACCCTGTCTTAGTCTGTTTGGGTTGCCATAGCAAAATACCTTAGACTGGGTAATTGATAAAAAACAGAAGTTTATTGCTCACAGTTCTGGAGGCTAAAAAGTCCAGGATCAAGTCTCTGCTAGATTTTATCTGGTGAGGGCCTATTCCTCATAGATGGTGCCTTCTGTGTGTCCTTCCATGGCAGAAGGGCAAAGAGGCAGACAAGTTCCCTCATGCCTCTTTTATAAGGACACTAATCCTATTTATGAGACCTCCATCTTCATGACCTAGTCAGCTCCCAAATGCCCTACCTCTTAATACCAACACATTGGTGATTAGGTTTCAATAGGAATTTTGAGGGGACACAAACATTCAGACTATAGCACACCCCAAATCATTTTAATGTGTACCTCTGCTACATGTATATTTAATTGTAAAAATATATTTAATTATAAAACATATATAAAATATAAGCTAGAAATGATATAAAGATAAAATTAAGCAATACTATAAATTTATATTACTTATAATGTGGTATTTTTACCTGCCATACCGGAAAAAGAAATCTGAAAATATATGTAGATACCAATGGAAGAAATGTTTTTGTCATAAATTAAGTGTCCAGAAATGTGAGAATCTGTCTCTGGACTCTTTATTCTGTTTTACTGGTTTCTCCATCTTTGTACCAACATCAATATTTAGTTACTAACATTTATAATAAATTTTGAAACTCAGTAGAGCAAATTTCCTACCAAGGTTTTTCTTATTATGGTAAAATACATATAATATAAATTTACCATTTTAATCATTTTTAAGCATACAGTTCTGTAGAATTAAGTATATTCATATTGTAGTACAGTCATTACAACTATCTATCTGAAACTCTGTACCCATTAAGCAATAGCTTCCTATTTCCCTCTCCCCTCAGCCCCTTGCAACTACCATTCTACTTTCTTTGACTATGAATTTGGCTACTTTAGATACTTCATGTAAGTGGAATCATATAGTCTTTGTCCTATTTTGACTGGCTTATATCTCTTAGCATAAGGTCCTCAAGATGTATCCATGTTGTAGTATATATCAAAAGTTCCTTCCTTTTTAAGGCTGGATAATATTCCATTCCAGTGTGTGTGTGTGTGTGTGTGTGTGTGTGTGTGTGTGTGTGTGTGTCACACATATATGGTACAGTTTATCCATTCATCCATAGATGGACACTTGGATTGCTTCTACCTTTTGTCTGTTGTGAATAATCCTACCAAGTGTTTCTTCTTCAAGAGAATCTGATCTATTCTAGGTTCTTGGCATTCTATTTGCATTTAGAATCTGCCTTCCAGATTCCAGATCAATTTAGGTAGAACTGACAACTTTTCATTATGAGTCTTTTTTTTTTGAGGCAGGATCTCACTCTGTGGTCCAGGCTGGAGTGCAGTGACGTGATCATGGCTCACTGCAGACTCTACCTCACTGGCTCAGGTGGTCCTCCCACCTTTGATTCCCAAGTAGCTGGCATTACAGGCATGTGCCACCATACCCACTATTTTTTTAAAAAATTTTTTTGTAGAGACAGAGTTTCTCCATGTTGCCCAGGCTGGTCTCAAATTTTTGAGCTCAATTGATCTGCCTGACTCAGCCTCCTAATGTGCTGAGAGTATAGGTGTGAGCCACTGTGCCTGGCCTCATGATGAGTCTTCTAATCCATGAACATGATATCTCTGTTTATTTACTTGTTTACTTATTTTCTTCTTAATAATAGCTTTCTGCATAGATCTTGCACATCTATTGTAACATTTATTTCTATATATTTGATCATTTGATATTATTTTAGATGACATCTTTCTAAAAGTTTCATTTTCTGACTGTTGATGGTGTATGGAAATACAATTGACTTCTATGTATGCACTAACAACTTTGCTAAACCCACATATTAATTCCAATGGTGCATATGCACATTTACAAAATTTTCTATGTGCACAGTCACATTTTCTGCAAAAAAGTAAGTTCTATTTCTTTTTTTCCAATTTTTACACCCCCTCATTTCTTCCATCCTGGCTAGGACCTCCAGTACAATGTTGAATAAATGTGATGAGAGCCTGTATTCTTGTTTCATCCTCTATCTCAAAGAAAAAAATTTCAATGTTTTATTTTTAAGTATGATGTTGCTTTAAGTTTTTTATAGATAGCCTTTATTAGATAAAGGAAGTTCCTTTTTATCCTAGTTTATAGAGAGATTTTAAAATTATGAATGGATGTTTAATTTTATCTGACACTTGTACTTATTGAGATAATCCTATTAATTTCCTCTTCTCTTACAGAGTTAAATACACATATTAGAAAAGAAGAAAGGTTGAAAATTAATAAGCTAAACATCTATCTGAAAAAGTTAAATGATTTTCCCCTTCCTAGTTAGCTGTTAAAAATAGTATGTGAGCCCATCATTTCTACTGAAACCATATTGTAATTTAAACTACATTTTTGTTATAGGGACACCTACCAACATTTAAAAATACTTCCTACTCTAAAGTAGAGTTGAAGTTTATCATTTATAAATGGAGATACGGCATAGAAGCTGAGAATAACAGTTGACGCCACATGAACTGGCAAACACATTTTCTTGAATATTTTAATTTTGTAATTTTAAAAACATTCTGGGCTGAGTCATTTATTTTGGTAATGGCATTTTGGAATGCTATGCTAAGAATTAAATCTATCATTTTTCTGGTAGGGTCTAGCCATAGTATTTAGTCTTTAGAGAGAATATACTTGATGTATCAAGAGTATCATATGTCATCAAATATGTAGCCCCATTCCCCTGAAAAGTAGCATACAAAATGTATCTCAGTGCAGTTTTGTTGTCTTCTTGTACCAATTTTAATTTGTACTTTTTGCTTGTAAAAGGGTCTAGGACTTGACCTTGTAGATTTTGATCTAGCCAGTTAAATGGGGTATAATTATAGACCTTTCAAGGCTGAATATGTAAGGTTTTGTGAATCAGTTCAGATGCCTTTGCAGATAAAATGCCCATGTTATACATTATTTAAATAGATGTTAAGATACCCTTTGTCAGTCTTCCAGCTTCTTTACTGCTGCATCCAGTCTAGAAACCATGATAATTTTTGAAACTAAGTAATCGATAGCAGATTTAATTCAGAGAAAATAAATTAATTCTAAAAGATGAAAATGTAGTAGTTAAATTAACAATAATTAACTGTAATATGTGACTTAGTAGTTATTTAAAAGGCAATTATTGATCTTTAAGCCTATTTTATTTGAGAGTCACTTGTTATTTTAGGTTGCCAAAGTTGAAGACTTCCTCCTCAGCTGATGTTAAATATTGTTGGTTAAGCACAAACGTCACTATCAAGAAAACAGGAAGCTATGTAGGACACATGCCAAATGGTAAATTAATAGTCAGGGTAAAGGAAACTGACGTAGGCTCAGGGAAGGAACCCTGGACTCATCTAATTTGTTCTTTTTAGGTGGCTTGAAGAATAGAAATGGTCTAAGTCATTATTTTTTCAAGACAGTATATCAAAAAACAGGGTTAGCCCTATTAAACTAGAAAGAATAAATTTTCTTATATTTTGCATTATTTTAAAACTGGTAATGTTTTAAAGGTTGTAGAATATATTCTTAGAGCTTTGTTAATCTAGATTAATTCTTGGCTATCACGAAAAAAGCTATAAAATGTAGTAAAATTTGCCTACTTTTATTTTTTATAGTGAAACCTTAATTGAGTTGGGTCTCAGTAACTAGGAACAAGTGATAATTTAAAGAGGAGTCAAATCCAAATTTACCTTTCATTTTTAATTTAAAGTTTATTTATTTAAAGCATTTGTTAAATCAATCAGCAGTGTCATCATTGCAGAGTCTGTGTCATTACAAGGGCCTTGTTCCCTCTCTGGCAGCCTTGATTTACATGTTTACAGTTTTTATACTTATTACTGATAAATAATTTTCTTTTCATTAGAGCACATGTAATAGAATCTCTTTTTGGCAATATTTTGTCATCTTTTACTTCTCATTTTTCTAGGTACTTAATAAAATATCATTTGTTGAAAACATTTATAGTTCACTCTAAGATTTATAGTTATAAATCTTTATAAGTCACTAATTATAATTTATAATTTACTAATCACAAGATTTCTCATTAATCTGATGGTTTTCTTTTAAGTTATTAAGAGATGGCTTAATATAGTAATTAAGAAAGTGGGCCATGGAGGCAGACACCCTCGATTTGGATCCGAGCTCTGTCACTCACTAGCAAGTTACATAGCACCTACATGTCTCAGTGCCCTCATCTATAAATTGGAGGTAATAACAGCACCTATCTTGGAAGTTTGCTGTGAGTTTAAATAGTTTAATGTGGTTTGGGGGGCTGAGGCGGGTGGATCACGAGGTCAAGAGATTGAGACCATCCTGGCCAACGTGGTGAAACCCCGTCTCTACTAAAAATAGAAAAATAAGCCAGGCGTGGTGGCGCACACCTGTGGTCCCAGCTACTTGGAAGGCTGAGGCGGAAGAATTGCTTGAGCCTGGGAGGCTGAGGTTGCAGTGAGCCAAGATTGAGCCTGGCGACAGAGCAAGACTCTGTCTCAAAAAAAAAAAAAAAATAGTTTAATGTAGTTAAAGAACTTAGAATAGTGCCTGCCGCATAGTAAATGCCTGACAAATATTAGCCACTGTTATTTGTTTATTGTGGAAATAGAATAATTTTAGGTAATAAAGTTTAAATTCTGAGTTGTGTGTACAGCTCTTTAAAGGGAAGACATTCCATAAATAATCATACTTTTGCCTTTCTTGGGGGTAAGGATGAGCACATCATACCAATTCCAGTTAAATCAACAGTGTTTTTTTTTTTTTTTAATCATAAAAAGAATACAACACTAGGAGTCAAGATTTATGCATTCATTCAGCAAATCTTTATCCTCGCATGTAGATAATTGTTGGAGTGTTCACCTCCTGGATATCAGTGCTAGACCCTGGAGATTTAAAGATGCCTAGGCCATGGAGACTAAGTTATGGTTAGAGTGTACCGAAAGTGGTTTCCAGTCCTAGAGTGCCTGTGAGACCCTTTGCTCTTTGATGTCATCATCTGTAAAATGACAGTTCTTGAGTTTAGTTTATGAGTGCTAGTAATATGCTAAAATTTCATCAGTGCTGGATATTTAGCACTGTGCTAGGTGCCATACTAGGACTTATTTAAAAAAGAGCATAACATAGTTCTTGGCACTAGAATCTTATAATCTGGTTGGGAAAACAAGCCACAATGAGAAAAATAGGTAATACTGGGTGTCACGTGATTAAATGTAAAATAAGAGACTCAACAGATGAGAATATGCGAAGGTTCTTATGCTCAGCATTTTATTGCGTCAATGATTAACTGCCATTTCTGTAATAAAGTACTAGACTAAACTACCTCCTTTGATGCTATCAAGAATTCCCACTTGATAATTCCTACTTGCGTAATCTGTATAATGTGAGTTTAACTCCCTTTGTTCACCCACATGTTAAATTTTAAAATAGTGCATTCCCAGTATATTTAGGTAATTTGAAATTGGTAAGAGATACATTTGTACAGCAGAGTTTTTCATCCAAAAACCCTTTCTACACTCTAATGCCAAGATATGTTTTTTGTTCTTGTTACTGCTATATTCCTAGCACTTAGTGCCAGACACATAGTGAGCACTGATGAAATGTAGTTGAGAGACAAATTTGAAATTATACTTAACTGTCAGCAATTTTAAAATAGTTTTAAAATAATTTTTAAATTAAAAGTGATTCAATTTGGAATATTGGCTTTTTCAACCTTGGCTTTAACTATGTGTGAGGACAAGTTGCCATTCTATAAATATAACTTCAATATAGCCAGTAGCTTTTTCTTTACTAGCTTTTTCATATTTGTATAAGGACATAGCTTTCTAGCTGAGTGAGTTTCCCTGCTATATTAGTTATGTGTTACTGATTTCTGACAGTAGTTTCATGGGAGACCTTAAGCTAGAACTGCCCAGCCAAGCCGTTCCCAAATTCCAACCCAAAGAAACTGTGAAAGATAATAAATGTTAGAGATGTGAAGTTCTGTGATACCACAATATAATGGCTTTCATTTGCTTTACTTGAAGACCATTCATCAGTATATCAGCCTGAATTCCTTCCTTCTGAAGAGGAGTGAAGTACTTTAAAAGAAAAAGATAAAATCAGACCATCATAGCCAAGTTTTCATAGTCAAATAGAAAAGGGTTGTATTTAGCCTTAAAATAGTTTATAATTGTGTCCGAGAACCATGGCTCATGCCTATAATCCCAGACTTTGGGAGGCTAAGGCAGGAAGATTGCTTGAGGTCAGGAATTTGAGACTAGCCTGGGCAAAGCAGTGAGACTGTCTCAAAAAGAAAAAAAATTGAGCTGAGTGTGGTGGTGCACCTGTAGTCCTAGCTACTTGGGAGACTGAGGTGGGAGGATTCCTTGAACCCAGGTGTTCAAGGCTGCAGTGAGTTATAATTGTGCCATTGCACTCCAGCCTGGGCACTAGAGCAAGACACTGTCTCTTAAAAAAATTACAATAGTAAAATAGTTTATAGTTCATGTTCATTATAAAAATCAAACAGTGTAGAAAGCTGCTCGGTGCAGTGGCTTACTCCTATAATTCCAGCTCTTTGGGAGGCTGAGGCAGGAGGATTGCTTGATCCCAGGAGTTTGAGACCAGCCTGGGCAACATGGTGAAACCTTGCCTCTACTAAAAATACAAAAAATTAGTCGGACGTGGTGGCATGTGCCTGTGGTTCCAGCTACTTGGGTGGCTGATGTGGGAGGATTGCTGGAGCTTGGGAAATTGAAACTGCAGTGAGCTGTGATAGCACTACTCCAGCTTGGGTGATAGCAAGACCTTGTTTCCAAAAAATAAAAAATAAGAATAAAAAAATGCGGAAAGGTAATTAGAAGAACACTGTAAAAATCATTTCAAATCCGGCCACATTTTGGTTAATCTCCTTCTGAAATCTGTTTATGTGTGTAGATATACATACTTAAAAGTATCCTTTTTCCATAAGTGGAATCATGCTGTTTCCATGTACTTTAAAGCTTTTATACATTATCAATTTTTTTTTAAATTTTATTGCATTTTAGGTTTTGGGGTACATGTGAAGAACATGCAAGATTGTTGCATAGGTACACACGTGGCAGTGTGATTTGTTGCCTTCCTCCCCATCACCTACATCTGGCATCTCTCCCCTTGCTATCTCTCCCCAACTCCCCACCCCCCACCGTCCCTCCCCTATTTCCCTCCAACTGACCCCAGAGTGTAGTGCTCCCCTCCCTGTGTCCATGTGTTCTCATTGTTCAACACCCGCCTATAAGTGAGAACATGCGGTGTTTGATCTTCTGCTCTTCTGTCAGTTTGCTGAGAATGATTATCAATTTTTAACATTACCATGGGTTTAGAATTTACTAAAACTCCCCTTAGTGCTGTATGATGTTGGAAAGATCACTTACTTGAAGTGGGGACGGGCATGGGTAATATCTCCCAAAGCATAATCAGGTCAAAATGATAATCTCCAGTTAGCTTCAGGTTGTCTGTTAGCATTGCTGAGAGGGATATACAAATTTGGGGCCAAGAGTCAAACTGTTTAAGGCCACAGAGGAAAGCTCTTTTAAACCTATGCTTTTTTTTTTTGAGATAGTGTCTCGCTCTATTGCCCAGGCTGGAGTGCAATGGCGCGATCTTGGCTCACTGCAACCTTCATCTCCCGGGTTCAAGCAATTCTCCTGCCTCAGCCTCCTGAGTAGCCGGGACTACAGGCATGTGCCACCACACCCAGCTAATTTTTGTATTTTTAGTAAAGATGGAGTTTCAGCATGTTGGCCAGACTGGTCTTGAACTCCTGACCTCAGGTGATCTGCCTGCCTCAGCCTCCCAAAGTGTTGGAATTACAGGCGTGAGCCACTGTGCCTGGTCCCCATGCTCTTTTTTGGTTAACAGAAAAATGGGTACCCTCCTTTTGTGCAAATTGAATTTTCACAGTAAATTAAAGAGCATAACCAAACCAATTTTAGACAGAGGTATCTTAAGAAGAGGAAACATTTTAGTTTAATCTTAGGAGAAACACGTTATTGGCTTGTTTCCTATAAACCTATTTATCCTAGGTAATATAAGGAAGATAGAATGTAACGTATGTTAATTAATTTGCCCAACATTTCATTGGAAGATAAGTTGAGTGCCACTCAGGAGAAAGAGACCTACTAATGGCAACTTTCCTCTGTTGCCTTGGGCACTTTGGCTCTTGGTCCCAAATTTGTATATTCCTCTTAGCAAAGCAGAATCTCTGCAGATAACTGGAGATTATAATTTTGACTTGAGCGTGCTTTTAGGAAGTATTACTCCCTATACCCCTCTTTCGCATTCCCACTCAAGTAAGTGATCTTTCCAATATCATAAAGCACTAAGGTGAGGTTTTGTGAATTTTTCTTCTGTATTTTC
Source organism: Sapajus apella (assembly GCF_009761245.1). NCBI lineage: Eukaryota > Metazoa > Chordata > Mammalia > Primates > Cebidae > Sapajus > Sapajus apella. Next base: position 1,601,906 of record NW_022436984.1, read on the forward strand.
TGTGACATTTTAGTGGCCCTGATAGATTGGTTAGCCCACTCATTAACCTGACTGTTTGCATAGAAGATTTGGAGGTCATCTCACAAAACTCTTGATTTCCTTTTCCCTAAACATGCTCCTTTCCCAGTCAGCCCTGTTTAATAAATCCGTTTGTCTCATCTCCACTACTGCTACCCTGGTCTAAGGATCCATCATCTTTCTTTCTTTCTTTTTTCAGTTTCAAAGTGGTTATTATTATTATTATCCTGCCTGCATTGGGTTTTCAGTCCCAGCGGGGATTGAGAAACCTGGTGAGACCAGTAGCATCCCTGGGGGTTAAACACAAGACTCATCCACATTGCTCCCAGCTGCCCTGGCCTTCCTACAACTCTTAGAGGTTTGCAGTCCCTATTCCTCATAGCCAGCTATGTAGTGTTATCTTTCCCTGAAATAGTAGAGACTTTGGGCAGCATCCCGTTCCAGGTGGATAACCACACCCTGAAACACCTCTCTCCATGACTGAAGATGAGAAGCTGAAGGGGATGGTCTCTGCCCTCTGTGGCCCTGTGCGTTCCTTTCCAGCACCATTCTTGCTCTCATGCGCCTGAGTCTGGGCCTGGTCTGCCAGGTGGGCTGCACTTTGCTCAGCCCCCACATCACAGAAGACCGTCTCCTTACCGAAGACCATGAAGTGAGTGTTTACTAAAGCAGCAGCATTATCACTGCACCAGAGTTAGAAAGTGGACAGGCAAGGATCTCTGTAGATAGCAGAGAAGTAGGTAATACCATCTATAAATGCATGTTGGTTTTGCGCCATCATTTTTCTTGACTAAAATGGTCTCCTATCTGGTCTGGTTGTGTTCATTTTATCTCTTATGGTCTTTTTTTTTTTTCTGTACGATAGACAAAGTGATATTTTAAAAACATAAATATTTTTACTCTTCTGCTCAAAGCCCTCCTTTGTGCTTGGCATAAAAACCGAATGAATTGCAACTGATTGCAAGGCCCTGTGTGATCTGTCCCTTGCTTTTGCCCCTCTCTCCCTCATTGACTACGTCCTAATCTTTTGCTCTTCTCTTCCTCATTTACTGTCCTCCAGCCGCCTTGCTATGACATATCAAGATTTCTTCCCCAGATGTACCAAGCTTGTTCCTGCTTTCCATCTTTGCACCAGCTCTTTCTTCTGCCTGGAATGCTCTTTTCCAGAACTTGGCGTGGTGGTCCCGTTTGTGTTATTCAGTTTTCGGATTTCACCTCCTCCAGAGGTCCTCTTTGATATTCCAGTGTACAGTAGCTCCTGCTTCATTGCAGCACCGTGTTTTATTTTCCTCATAGCATTTAGCAATCCTAAACCATCTTTACATGTTTGTCTCTTGTTTATCATTTTCTTCTTCCCTTACTAGAATTTAAGTAACATGAGACGGTAGATCTTCTCTGTCTTGTCCATCCTATAATCCTAACACCTATAGCAATGCTTGATAAATCTTATCTAAATGAAAAAAAATCAGTGAATGAACCACAGAGATAGAGAAATATACTTTTTTCTTTATAAAACTTTAATTTTTTAATTGACATATAGGAATTGTACATTTTTATGGGGTTCGTAATGATGTTTTGATACATATAGTATATAGTGATACAATCAGGTTAATTAGCATATCCTCATCTCAAACATTTATCATTTCTTTGTGATGGAAAGATTTAATATCCTCCTTCTAGCTATTTGAAACTATTTATTATTAACTATAGTCATCTACAGTGGTGTAGTACACTAGAACTTATTCCTCTTACCTTGCTATAATTTTGTATCCTTTAGGAAATCTTTTCCTATCTCCACTAGAAATGTGCCTTTTAATACCTTGAGGTTGCTGGAACCAGCTGTTGATGTAGTAAGGGAGGAAGGCAACATAGCAGTGCACAAAAATACTTTCCCAGTCCTGGCTAAAGTATATAATAAAGAGTGTGCCCTAACAGTGAGTGTAACCATTCAGGAAAAAAACAATTTCTCATTGAAAAAGGAGTGAGTTATTCAAACAAACTGGAATCAGGTTAATTATGTGGATTTCCTGTACAGCTAATAACTTCAGTCTTTAAGCTACGTAGTTAGATAATTTGATCCTTCAGGCCAAAAAAGATACTTGATTGTAAATGGTGTTTTTCATAATTTTAAAGCATTGCAGTTGAATGCAATAGAAGGAAAACTCTTGGTGTTCTTATAGGGTTCATAACAGCATGCTCATAATGACAGGATGCTCATTACCATCATTAGATTATACTTTATAATGCTGGAGTTTATGTTTTCTGTAGTCTTTTAAAATAACTGCTATGTTGTGGGCTAGAAAAGATTATGGGAATATGATACCTCTAAAATATACTCCAAAGAATGTTTTTTATATTGAAAGGAAAATGAGAAAGTATTCTTAAAATGTGTAAAAAATAAAAATAGGTTACCATTCAATTGCTTGTGCAACTTTGTTGTTTAGTTTATAAACTAGTATTTTTATTGGCCTCTGAAGATAATGAAGAATAATCAACTTAGTGACTTATGTTAAATATATCTGAGTTAAAGTTTCTGTCTGCTTTTGTTTTCTTTCTTTTTTTTTTTTTGAGACGGAGTCTATCTCTGTTATTTAGGCTGGAGTGCAGTGGCACCATCGTGGCTCACTGTAGCCTCCACCTCCCAGGTTCAAGCGATTCTCCTGCCTCAGCCTTCTGATAGCTGGGATTACAGATATATGCTACTACACCTGGCTAATTTTTTATTTTTAGTGGAGATGGGGTTTCACCATGTTGTTAAGGCTGGTCTCGAACTCCTGACCTCAGGTGATTCGCCCACCTTGGCCTCCCAAAATGCTGGGATTACTGGTGTGAGTTATCGCACCTGGCCACTGTCTGGTTCTTTTCTTTAATATTCAAATAGTTTTGGAAAAAAGTAATAGTAAGTCTAATGTGGGGTCTGAATTAGTTTATTTAAGACAAAATTTTTTCAATTTATTTTTAAATGACTTTTGCCCTTCCAAGTCACTATGTAGGGAAGTTGTACATTTATTTCAACTATGCTTCCATTAATTAAACTACTTTTATAGGTTCTTTTTAAGAATTGCTTCACAGCCAGTTTTGGAATTATGAAACAAAATTAGCCTCCTTGCTTTAGTTTATAAATTAAAGACCTCATCTTTTTATAACAAAATTAAGCATATTACTTTCTCAATCGACTTCATATTAGTATTTTATTAAGTTATGAAGCCTATGTAGCTGTTATGCAGTTGAACTTATGACTTCTAAGATTGCAAATTATCTTGTACAGTAAATCTGTGACGAGCAAGAAACATTATATAACTTTGTGGAATAATAGACTTAAAAAAAAAACCAGGATGGGTACAGTGGCTCACACCTATAATCCTGACACTTTGGGAGACGAGGTGGAAGGATCACTTGAGTCCAGGAGTTCGAGACCATCCTGGATAACATAGTGAGACCTCCTCTCTGGAAAAAAAAAAAAATAAAAAGCCAGGTGTGGTAGGCAGCACCTGTGGTCCCAGCTGCTTGGGAAGCTGAAGTGGGAGGATCACTTGAGCCTGGGAGATTGAGGCTGCAGTGAGCAGAGATTGCACCACTACACTCCAGCCTGGGCTACAGAGCAAGATCTTGTCTTGAAAAACAAAACAAAACAAAAAGAAAACACCAAACTGTTCAGACCTGGGTGACTACCCCCTGCCTTTTAAATTTGTATTTTTCCTGACATTGAGTGCGCATTGTGCTTTCCTGCAGATGAAAGTTAGGTTGTGCCAAATCTAAAGGAAGCACCATACCTTTGTGGAAGGAAAGAAAACGACCTGGTACCAGAAAAAGGCCAAAAATGGACTCTTTTTTGTACTAACAGAGTGAAAGCTAAGAGTCCATATTTAAAATATGATCATAAAACTATTCTTATTTTACAGTTCTTGGCATAAGAATAGACATGTGCTTTGGATAATATACCTAATTTTAAAAGTTGAGATCTGCTTCTTTGAGAGAAGTAGTTGAAACACACTGTTCGTGTGCTTCAACTGGTTAGAACACATGTAAGTTTTATTCATTGTGAAATAAATGAATTATTTGTTTTAGGGTAAGTCTTATTGTCTTGGCTTCCATGACAATTAAAGGCTTCTGTTTTGTTCTATCAGCCAGGGTTTTAATCTGTTATATATAAAGATCACTTTTTGTTTAGTATTATAAGTATATGGGTTTTTTAAGTTTGTTTTTTAAAAATATTTTCTTTCTTCTCTTTCTGCATTTTTTAAAGCTGCACATCATTGACTCCTGGGCCCAACTGTGACCGATTTAAATTGCACATACCATATGCTGGAGAGACATTAAAATGTAAGTAAACGATGACTATTTTACTTGAAATGTAGGTTACAGTGTCAGCTATTGGACTTTGTGCTTTAGTTTTCATTTCCTGCTGTTAGTTGTTATCTCCTAAGATATTGATCGCTAGGATTTACCACTTTTCTTATCTGTCATTCAATTCTAGTTTGATTAAAAATAAGGCAGTTGGCAGGGAATAAGTTGTGGTTAAATAGGCATGTACAGAAATTCTTAATTTTTAGGCATGCCCAGTAATTTTTTTGTGTTTTTTTCTCTATAGGCGGCTTACATAATACTCAATAAAGAGTCCATTGCTTTAGAATACCTGGCCATTTAGAAACAGTTTTTAGGTAGGAGTGGCTGCTGTTCATCACTGCTGCTAACCCCTGTGTGGAACCGCTGTGCCACGACTTGTCATTGATGTCTCCTGTTGTTTCCAAAGTGTAAGAGTCCTACCTCAAAAATGCTTGGCATGGCTTGGGCATATCAACATGTTATCCCCTTTACAGCAAAGATCAGAGATACAAATGGTCTGCAAGAGTTACACTGGTAACATAGTGAGGGAAACAGGCTAAGTGTGGCAAATCGGGACACCCTGTCACCTAAGGGGAGTATCTCTACTAATTTATTGAGAGAAGGTGGAAATCTGAAATTTTACATGAATTCTGTCAATTTTAGTTGTTGCTACTTTTTCAAAATTAAAAACACAGTATGGGCCAATATTACGCAGGCTAAATTGAACATGTCTGTGGGCTGACTTGAGTTCCTGGACCACAAGTTTTTGATCTTGGATGGATAGTATGGAAGATCTGTCTTTGGACTTACCCCACCAGCTACAGCAGCCATCAAGTCTGTATCAGCCTTTCTCTGTCACTATTAACCAATACTGAAGCTCTAGCCTAGGGTGGAAATCACAATGGCTTTGGCTAGTTACTATTGGTAATCTTACCAGGAATTTTCTCTCTTGAACCTATACTTGTGGGGAACAGCCTATTATTCTATTCTTGAAAAGAAAATAAAGAACATGGGTATTAAACATGGGACAGATGGGTAAACTGCTTTTTTGGCCTGTGGACCAGCGTGTTCTACTATTACACGCCAGGAGGGGCCACGTCTCTATATAGTGTTTTGTATTCTTAGTACTATATTCTGTAGAATTACTTGATACTAATTTATCAAATGCAACATTAAATGAAAAATGTAAGACATGTATACTTGTCAGACTTGCATTATTAGACCATTTTCTAGAAACCGTTAAAATATAAAATAATTTTACCTGTCTGAAGTAGTAGGACAGATTCGATTGCTACTCTTTTGAAAAATTAACTAAATTTAAAAGAAATTATCAAAGTAAATAATTCATGTGGTTAAAAATGTAAAAGTACTGTAATTTTTTGATACATGAAATCAGTAGTCTTCTCTGCCAGTCCAGTTTTCTGAGAGAATCACTTATAGATTGTAAAAATTGTTCAGTTTAGCTCTCTGGGGATGATCTCCATATCTTTAAATAATACACTTTTGCCTCTGTTTCTTGCCTTATCAGTTTTAGACATTGTTATCTTTTGACTTCCTGTGCCGATACATGAAGCATCAGCCTATTTTCCTTATACCCCTTAACTCTTTCTTCTTTTCCTTCTTAAAATGTAATTATATCACCATTATTGGTTCCTGTGTTGGTTACCCTGTAGCTTAAAAAGTTTTACCTACTTTTTTTAATAGATCACTTTAGATGTTGTATTACACAGTTAAATGAATAGCCCCTCAGAATTCTTAATAAGTGTCTGGCACATAGTAAGTATTGTTATTACTTAAGGAGAATCTCTGTGCAAGAATGGTGAACACTTAGTGTAGTATACTTTTTAGTTTTCTATTAACCAACCATAGATAACTGTGTCTTTTGGCTCTGCATTTTTTAAGATGAAGATATTGCCATTCCTTTAATTCCTCTTCCTTCACCTCTCAACTTTTGTCTTTGGTTATTTTCCTTTTGCATTTTCAAGTTTGGTAACTTACTGTTTGTTCTAAATCTGTAGTTGTCTTCTGTGCCTTGTCTATAAATTACTTGAATGATTGCTCTGTAGGCCTGTTCTTGCATAATTATTACTGTGAGATTTGCCTTTGTTATTCTTTTGAATTTGACCTTGTTTTGTAGAATCTATGTATCATAGATTCTATGTTTTGTAGAATGATTTCTTGGTAAACAGGTTACCTGCTTATCTTGCTGGAACCCCTTGTCAAATAACTTGCTCAGATTCCATTCTCTCCACCCTTCTGCCTTTCCTTTAGCCCATCTGATAATTTTTTATTACCACAGACACAATTGGGTATCTTAATTTCTAAGAGCTCTTTCTTGCACTGTTTCTCGTTCTCAGCATCTTGTTCTTATTTTATGAATATAGGTCCTTTAAAATCCTTCAAAGAATAAAATTTAGAGATTTTTTTTTTTTAAGTTTTCTTCTGTTACCTGAATTATTTTAATTTTTCCTAGGGATTATATTTTTGTTTATCGTATTTTTTCCCTCTTTTATTCAATAGGTTTTCTTCAATAAAAAGGCATTCATTTATGTTTAAGATAGACAATAATATACTGATTGGGAGTTCTGAGTAGGTGAGCAAGAATTATGGAATATGTGGATGGATGATGGGCCAGATGTGAGTCAACTGTTGTAGCTCTCCTCACATAGTTTTTTCTATTTCTTCAGTGACTATCTGGGGATACATACCTGGTCACCATGTCATTTTCAGGGGGTAGATATATTCCCTGAGGAGCTTTTGCTTACTCTCCATGTTCTTAGCCCTGTGTCTCATTCTTGCCTCCCCTTACACTGGATACTCCTCATCAGTAGCCTCTTCCCCACATTATTGCAGGCCAAACCTTTTCTCTGCCCTATCTTGTCGAGTATTACACTTCCATCTGCCTTCTGCTTTCTAACGATTTGCTAAACTTTCTCATCTACTGATTACTACTCTCTTCCCTTCCTCTTCATCTTCTTGTTGTTTGGGATTTTATCTTTCTGTATTCACTATTATTTAATGGGATTGGAGGGTGAGTCTTGGAGAAGAAATAAGTGTGTATGGTCAGTCCACAGTCTTGAGACAAAAATAACGTGACTTCAAAGACATCTTTCTAGTAGTATGAGTTTATGTTAGGAAGCATTTATTGATACCCTATATCCTCTCATTGCTATAAGATCTTCATGGGAAACCTTTAATAACATTTGTGATTAGGGTATTAGGACTGTCACTCAACATATAACATAATTATATTTTAGCAAACAATTCTTAGTATCATTGTTATATATTAGGGACTTAATTTAGCCCACAGTTTGCTCTATAATAAATAAATAATAAGTGAACATTATATATGGGCGATTCTTACACTAAAGCGAGTCAAGATTCTATTTTAAAGCAGCTCATAGACAAATAAAAGGAAAAGGTAATTGACCATGGAAACTGTATTTATGAAAGTTCATAGAATCAGAAAGATGAGGTTTTGTTTTCTAAAAAAAACACATGTATGTATGTATATATGTATATATATAGCATACACACACACACACACATATATGTACCCACATACACATATATATGTTTTGTTTTTTGTTTTTTGAGACAGATTCTTGCAATGTTTCCCAGGCTGGACTTCTTGGGCTCAAATGTTCTTCCTGCATCAGCCTGCTAAGTAGCTGACACTACAGTATCCATAGGGGATTGGTTCCAAGACCTCCTGTGCAAGTCCCTGATATAAAATGGCATAGTATTGATGCATAACCCATGCCCATCTTCCTGTGTACAGGCATACCTCATTTTATTGTGCTTCAACAAGGCTATTGTGGTTTTTTTTTTTTTTTCCCAAATTATTGCAGGTTTGGGGCAATCCAGCGTTGAACAGGTTTATCAGGGCCATTTCTCCAAAGCATATGCTCATTTCATGCCTTTGTGTCACATTTTGGTAATTTTTGTAACATTTCAAACTTTTTAATTATTATTTTTTTAAACTTAAAAATGTTTGCTTTTTGAATCATGAAGTGTTTCCACATACTTTTTTATTATTATTCTGTTGTAGTGACCTGTGATTAGTAATCTTGAATGTTACTATTGTCATTGTTTTGAGATGCCATGAACCATACATACCCATCTAAGACAGTGAATTTAATCAATAAATGTGTATGTCTGATTGCCATACTGACCGACCTGTTTCCTTTCTCCCTCTCCTTGGGCCTCCTTATTCCCTGAGATACAGCAGTATTGAAATTAGGCCAGTTAGTAACCTTGCAATGTCCCCTAAGGGTTCAAGTGAAGAGTCCCACACCTCTCACCTTAAATCAAAAGCTAGAAATGATGTTTAGTAAGGAAGGCATGTTGAAAGCTGAGACAGGCTGAAAGTTAGGCCTCTTTGGCCGAACAGTTAACTATGTTGTGAATGCAAAGAAAAATTTCTTGAAGGAAATTAAAAGTACTACTCTAGTAAACACATGAATTGTAAGAAAGTGAAATAATTATTGCTGATATGGAGAAAGCTTTAGTGGTTTGAAGGAAACATCAAACCAGCCACAGCATTTCCTTAAGCCAAAGCCTAATCAAGAACAAGTCCTAACTCTCTTCAATTCTAAGAAGATTGAGAGAGGTGAGGAAGCCACAGAAGAAAATTTGAAGCTAGCAGAGGTTGGCTCATGAGATTTAAGAAAAGAGGCCATTTCCATCACATAGAAGTGCAAGGTTAAGCAGCAAGTGCTCAAACAGAAGACGTAGCAGGTAATCCAGATCTGGCTAAGATCCTTGACGAAGGTGGCTACACTTAGCAACAGATTTTCAGTGTAGATGAAACAGCCTTATGTTGGAAGAAGATACATCTGGGACTGTCATATTTAGAGAGAAGTCAATGCCTGGCCTCAAAGGACAGGCTGACTCTCTTGTTAGGGACAAAGGCAGCTAATGACTAATTTGAAGCCAAGGTCATTTACCATTCTGAAAATCCTAAGGCCCATAAGAATTATGCTAAATCCAACTCTGCCTGTGTTCTACAGTGGAATAACAATCATCTGTTTATAGCATGGTTTACTGAAAGCCACTGTTGAGAAATACTGCTCCGAAAAAATGATTCTTTTCAAAATATTATTGCTCATTGACAATGCAGCTCATCACTTGAGATGTGTTGGAAATAGCAAGAGAGCTAGTATTAGAAGTGGATCCTGAGAATGTGACTGAATCGCTACAGTACTATGATAAAACTTGTACAGATGAAGGGTTGCTTCTTACAGAGGAGCAAAGAAAGTGGTTTCTTGAGATGGAATCTGCTTCTGGTTAAGATGCTGTGAACATTGTTGAAATGACAAGAAAGGCTTTAGAATATTTCATAAACTTTGTTGATAAAGCTTCGGCAGAGTTTGAGAAGATTGACTCTAATTTGTAAAGAAGTTCTACTGTGATTACAATTCCATCAGACAGTATCTCATGCTACAGAGAAATTTTTTCTGAAGGGAAAAGTGGATGAATGTGGCAGACTCATTTGTTGTTTTATTTTAAGAAATTGCCATAGCCATGCCACCCTTCAGCAACCACCACCCTAATCAGTCAGCAGCCATCAACATCGAGGCAGGACCCTGCACTTGCAAAAAGATTGTGACTTATGGAAGGCTGAAACATTGTTAGCATTTTTTAGCAATACAGTATTTGTTTTTGTTTTTGTTTTGTTTTGTTTTGTTTTGAGACAGGGTCTCTCTCTGTCTCCCAGGCTGGAGTGCAGTGGCATCATCTCAGCTCACTGCAACCTCTGCCTCCCAGGTTCAAGCAATTCTCCTGCCTCAGCCTCCCAAGTAGCTAGGATTACAGGCACATGCCACCATGACCCAGCTAATTTTTGTATTTTTAGTAGAGATGAAGTTTCACCATATTGGCTAGGCTGGTCTTGAACTCTTGATCTCAGGTGATCCACCCACCTTGGCCTCCTAAAGTGCTGGGATTACAGGCATGAGCCACCATGCCCGACCGCAATACAGTATTTTAAAATCAGATATTATCATTGTATTTTAGATATAATGATATTACACACTTTTTAGTGTAGTAAACATAACTCTTAGATGCACTGGGAAACCAAAAAGTTTATATGACTTTGCTTTATTGTGATACTCGCTTTATCGCATTAGTCTGGAACCAAACCCAAAATATCTTTGCCTTATGCTTGTTCTTTAAATCATCTTTAGATTACCTATAATGCCTAATACAATGTAAATACTATGTCGATAGCTGTTTTATGGTATTGTTTAGAGAATAATGATAAAAGTCTGTAAATGTTCAATATAGACACAGTTGTCTTTTTTTGTTTGTTTTTAGAGACAGGGTTTCACCATGTCAGCCAGGTTGGTCTCAAACTTTTGACCTTAAGTGATCTGCCTGCCTTGGCCTCCCAAAGTGCTGGGATCACAGCCGTGAGCCACCGCACCCAGCCTGGTTTTTGAATACTTTTGATCAACTGGTTTGTTGAATGTGTGGATGCAGAACCATGGGTAGAGAGCTGACTGTAGCCATTGTGTAACTGGAGAGAGATGGTATCTCATTGTGGTTTTGATTTGCATTTTCCTGATAATTAGTGATGTTGAACATTTTTTCATATACCAGTTGGCCATTTGTGTGTCTTTTGAAAAATATCTATTTAGGTCTTTTGTCCATTTTTAATTGGATTATTTTCTTTTTCCTATTTAGTGGCTTGAATTCTTTATATATTCTGCATATTATCCTCTTGTTAGATGTCTAATTTGCAGATATTTTCTCCCATTCTGTAGGTTGTCTCTCAGTCTGTAGATTACTTCCTTTGATGTGCGGAAGCTTTTTAGTTTGATGTAATCTGTATATTTTTGCTTTTGTTTTCTGTATTTTTGAGAGCTTATGCAAAAAATTCTTACTGAGACTAATGTCATGAAGCATTTCTCCTATGTTTTCTTTTAGTAGTTTCATAGTTTCCGATCTTACATTTAACTCTTTAATCCTTTTTGAGTTGATTTTTGTATATGGTGAGAGGTAAGGTCTAGTGTTACTCCTCTGCATGAGGATATGCAGTTTTCCCAACACAGTTTATTGAAGAGACTGTCCTTTCTTTAATGTATGTTCTTGGCAACTTTGTCAAAATCAGTTGGCTGTAGAAGCATGGATTTATTTCTAGACTTTCCATTAATTTTAATAACCTTAAATCTATTGTATATAAGATCAGTTAAGGTCATAGTGTTTAATTTCCACAATATTTGTGATAGAATTCAGCCTCTTAAAACTAACATAATATTCATCTTTAGATGAACAAACACAATATTCAGCAACACACATTTTAACAAATGCAATTTTCTAATACAAACACAGTTAATTGAAAGGTTATATACTTTTACAAACTCTGGGAAGATAGCTGTCACAGCAAACAGAAACGCTCTTTGCCTTTTTAAAGAAACAGACCTCTAAGGAAACATAATTATATGGTAAGAGGAAAATGAGTAAATATAGATTAAATTATATTCTATGGTAAATAGTAGATAAATATACTCTAACCTTCTCCTTTTTCTTTCCAAGTCAAGGGTAATGGCTAACTTAGTGCTTTGCCATCTTAAAAGTTTTATATAAACAATTTCTTTATCTAAAATTTCTCATTAAATCCCATTGAAAACTTGTGATGTGTGGTTTAAACTATAGTTCTAACCAATGCTGAATCAAAGTATTCAGTAATTTACTAGAACTTACAGTAATTTTATTTCATAACTTTAAGCTCAATAAAGTTAGAGATGGAGACTGTTGTTTATTAAATTAAATTTTCAGTCCCTAGCACAGTAAAGATATTGAATTAAATATTTGTTGAAGAAGTAGAATGAATACATGGATGCATGAATTAATGAATTTTTGGTGTTCAGATTTTTGTTGGTTGAACTACGTATTATAAAGAATGTGACATTCTGTTACTTGTATCAGCCTTTTGCCAACAGAAATTTAATCTTTAGAAGTTATTTATCATACAAGGAATTTGTAATTGGAACATTGCTCTTAACAATTCAGAAAACAGGAAGAATGTACAGTACTTTGCAGATTTGGAGTCTGAATCAATTTTATCTTTACATATTTTACTCTGCCCTCTGAAATCAGATTAATGAAAATAGCATGTAACTAAAACTTAATTTCAAAATATATTATATACTAGAAAATAGTACTTCTGTGAATCTGTTTCATTGTGAATAAAGGAAACTGTGCAGTTAATGAGAATGAGAGATGAGAGAGGGCATATTTCTTTTTTGGGGGGGGAATTTTTTTTTTTTTTTTAGTAGTTATTGAGTGTTCTATAACTTATAGTAAACATCATAGTTAACAAATTCTTGGCTTCAGTCTTTCAGAGTGATCACTGTCTGATCTTCAACACAAAACAAAAACCCAAAAGAATCCAAAGCAACAAAACCAAACCAGATTTACACTTCATACACACAAGAGAGGCCATAGGGCTTTCCAATTTTTACATTCTGGAGTGTGTTTTGAAAACACCTATAAATTCTTTGATCAAACCACTTGGAAGACACTGGTCAAAGGTTTATTATTATTATTATTATTATTTTAAATGTTTTATTTCTTTTTAAAATGTAAGTTCCAATAATTCCAACCTCTAGATTAAAATGAATTAAAAAATACAAAATCATATACAATGCTGTCTTCACAGGGATGTTACATGCCATGAGAACAGGTTTCTCTGTCATGTGATATGAAACAGGGAAGCAGATGCCTTGAAGTCAAGATGGGGACAGGCCCTTGGGCCTTTAAAGGTCATTACAAACAACTCCAAGTTGCTAGAGGCCTGGCCTTACCTCTACCTGGGTACGGAGGAGCTTGAGTCACACTATAGATCCAGACTATGTGGCTGACCTGATGAGAAGGTCTCTGGGACAGTCCCCCTTTCCTTGACTCTCTTAGGCCTGAGGAGAAAGGCTAGGGCCTGGAGATGCTGGTCTTACTAGGGTCTTTTCTACCACAAATTGATTCTTACAGAATTATCGTGCCCATTCAAAGTTAAATAATTGAAATAAAAAAGATCAGAGTATTATAGTACATTAGGAATGATGTTATTGCTTCCTCAGGTCTTTTACTGTGAAGAGACAACTGTTGACCAATAAAAGAGTTGCCAATTTGTGTAAGATTCTATTGAAAAATGTCAAAGCAGCCGGGCGCGGTGGCTCAAGCCTGTAATCCCAGCACTTTGGGAGGCCGAGGCAGGAGAATTGCCTGAACCCAGGAGGCGGAGGTTGCGGTGAGCCGAGATCGTGCCATTGCACTCCAGCCTGGGTAACAAGAGCAAAACTCCGTCTCAAAAAAAAAAAAAAAAAAAGAAAAGAAAAATGTCAGAGCATATCTTAAGTAAAGAGAAGTATTTGAATCTCACAGTTGCAGAAGATACAACTCGTACTTACTTAAATGATACTGGAAATGTGAATCTTCAGTGATCAAGATTGCTTTGAATGAAATACCTGCTGAGGTCTAGGATGGTGCAACTGAAGTGGTTGAAAATTTTCTAGCTATAGCAGCTATTCACATAGAAAGAGCCATGAGCTTCATATAAGCACCTATTTGTAAAAATAGCCATCCTCGTTATGCTCTGTAACACTTAACTCTAGAAGAAGTTATGGCATTTGTATTTTTGTGTACCCTATTTAAATTATGGCAAGGAGTGAGGCTGTTGGCTCATCTTTTATTTCCAATCTCTAGTTGAGTGCCTGGCATTTAGAGAGGTTTAATAAATGTTTGTGGAAAGAATGAACCATGTGCATTCTTTGGATCTGACAATGATGAGGTTTGATAGGAAGTGGCAGAACTTAATTCTGCCAGTTCTTTGAATAATGCTGTTTATGCAACTTTCAAGAGAGATTATTGAAATATTGTAAGTTATATTGAGCAAGTCTGTGGCTAGTAAGTCAAGCAGTTTGCTAACACTGGTAGTTTGCTAACATTGGCTTTATTTTTAAAATTATCTGTTGTTTAAACAATTTATTTTAATCAGGGACTGTTTGATTATAAGAAACCCATTGGAACTAACATAAATTGAAGAATTTATTTGTCTTTGTAAGGAATCAAATAAAGCCTGTGATGCCCAAGGGCAGAAAGGACAGCCAGGTTTCTCAGGGACTAGAACCAGGGACTGGAAGGCTTGTAGACATAGTAGCCAGTCAGCATCTGTGTCCATGTTTGTATCTTTCTCCTGCAGTATATTCCATTGTCACTGTATTCTAACAGGTCCCTCCACCCCCCCCAACCCCTGACTTCTGTTTCTCTCCACATTGGGTAGAAGTGACTTCCTGATCCCCTGCATGGGAACTCAATTCAAGGCCACCAGAGAGGTTGTCATCAAGTTTATATTCCTGGGAGATAGGATCTGATTGGCAGCTTGGGCCAAGTGACCACTTGTGATCAAGTTATATGGCCAGGATTTCTGCGTCATGTATTATCAACCTGATTTCTTGAGGTCAGTTTTAACACAAGATAAGATAAGCATAGATTGGCAGATACCCAGAAAGGTGTTCATTGCCTTGTTTCAGGAATTCTTTCTAAAGAATTTCCAAATGAAAATGTAGACATTTTCCTTTTGTCTTTAACATTGGAGTAATACAGTTGTTTATCATCTGAGAGGAATGATGGATATTTCAAATATCCAAAGGTTTTGAAGTTGATATACTTTTCCTTTCAGAGGAAAAAGTCTGAAAAAATAGATTATGATATGGATAATATATTATCTTCCATGTCCTCAGAGGAGCAGTGTAAAATTGTTCATTTTTAAGGATTCAACACTGTATCACGAAATTTAAACATGCATTTTTTTGAGAATGATTAAAACAAAATGAGAACAGTTTCAGAACTGTTATTTAAATGGAATGTACCATTTAATTAAATAATGGCCAAACAGATGCATAGATTTTTACAAACACATTGCACATACTGTTCTGGAACTTCTACTTTAGTGAATCTAGTTAAAATTCAACTTCATTTTTAATCTATATCTCCTTGTGTGGTTTGGCTCCTGCTTTTGTGTGTATGTGTGTATGCGCTTGTGTGTGTTTTAACACAATGCTTCTCCATCTCAGATCTATTACCTATTTATTTGTTCTAACTAATCAGCTTAGGAAACTGAGAATGCCCTTTTTTTCCTGCTCATTACTTATGTAGCACAATGTAGAGACACTGAGGGGCTTGGCATGGATTGCTGTCAGATAGCAGCTGATAACTAATCTGATGGTGCCCGAAGGACCGAGTGGTGTTGGAAAGTTTGTTGTTGCATCAGCTGAAATAGATATTGAGACTTTATTGATTTATCTCATTTATAAGAATTTGTGCTTTCTTTGCTTTGTTATCATACTGTGCTTTTGAGACAAAGTCTCGCCCTAGCACCCGGGCTGGAGTGCAGTGGATGATCGTGGCTCACAGCAACCTCTGCTTCCCTGCCTCAAGCAATCCTTCCACCTCAGCCTCCCAAGTATCTGTTACTACAGGTGCATACTACCACACTAGCTAATTTTTGTAGATATGGGTTTGTGCCATGTTACCCAGGCTGGTCTGAACTGGGCCCAAGCAGTCCACCTGCCTCTGCCTCCTGAAGTACTGGGATTACAGGTATGAGCCATTGCACCTGGCCTAGGTTTCTTAATGTAATAGGCTAGTCTCTAATTGTTTCATAGCCTGCCTACCAACCCCATCTAAGTGACATATTGTTGGCAGGGCACCTGAGAACTCTTACTTATTCTTTCTTAAAATATTTATTTATTTATTTATTGAGGCAGACTCTTGCTTTGTGGCCCAGGCTAGAGTGCAGTGGCATGATCACGGCTCACTGCAGCTTTGACCTCACTGACTCAAGTGATCCTCCAGCCTCAGACTCCCAAGCAGCTGGGACTATAGGTGTGCATCACTGTTTTTTTTGTAGAGATGGGGTTTCACTTCATTGCCCTGGTGATCTTGAACTCTTGGGCTCAAGCCATCCTTCCACTGTGGCCTCCCAAGGTGTTGGGATTGCAGGCATGAGCCAGTGAACCTTGCCCATACCATACATTTTGAACCTCAGCCACTGGTCCAAAAGCTGGCTGTTGTGACTATAGGTGTTGGCATTTTTGTTGGGATGACAATGTTATTTAAAGTTTTTTGTACTATTTAAAATAATCTGTTTGGAAAATGTTAACCAAGTAATCTTTCTGCTTTTGCTTCCCCTTCAGTATTTTAGTGGACTGAATCTCTCAGCCTGGCATTCAAGGCCAATCACAGTCTGACATTCCAGCCTTCCAGTTGGAGCTCAGCTAACAACAAGCCAAGTCAAAAAGCTGCTCCCCGTGACTAATTTGCCCATTATACTTCCCAAGTACCCTGCCTTCCTTTCCTGCTTCTGCTTTTGCCATACTGTTTTGGCTTTAGCAGGACAAACCAAGGAAATAATAAAATAGCCTGTCTTGTGGTGTGTTTGGTTTTTGATTTGCACTCACAAACCTGCCATTCTAATGGAAATGCTCTCTATTTAGTAGGCTCCCTAGACCAGTTCTCTTTTAGTCTGCAAGATTGCTTGCAAGGAGAGTAGGAGTTAACCATTTTTACTATGACTTGCAACAGTTGAGCTAAGTAAAAAGTTGGATGCTCTCTAGGGACTTGGTATTTTGCATCATGCTGAGAGGCATAATTTTACTTTTATTTTTGTCTTTTAAAAAGATTCATTTACTTAAAGATTATTATTATCTAGTGTTTAAGGTATTTTTAGAGGCTAATTATGGAGGCAGGTCACTTTTGATTTACTGAATGTGCTACAAAATGCTCATTGAATGGCAAGTAAAGAGTGCTAATTTTCTGGATTAGACATTCTCTCTCCTTAGATATTCAGGATCCCTTTGTTTCGGAGTTTTAGAATATTTTATTTTCTTGGAATTCATGGGATAGAATAAATATATTAGGAATAGCAACTAATATTGTTAATTTAAATTTGTGAAGTCAGTTTAATTATAGCTAACTATATAGTATATAAAATCTGTGTTTGGTACTGATTATAGTTTATTAAAAATGGCTGATATAATTACTAAATTAACTTATTGGACATTTATTTTATGGTTAAGCTTATTTATCTACATTATTTCAGTTAATCAACACAGTAACTCCAAGGTCTAAATTTATATCCCACTCTTTAAAGATCAACTTTATTGAGGTAGTAAATTTACATATAATAAAATGTACCCACTTTAAGTGTTCAGTTCTATGTGTTCTGGCAATTGTAAACACTTATAACCACACCACAGTCAAGATAAATAACATTTCCATTCCCAAAAGGTATAGAACATTTCCTTCCCACACAAGTCGGTCCCCTCCATCACCATCCTCTCAACCCTGAGTCAGATTTCTCTAAAACTGAAACAGTTTTGCCTGTTTATAATTTTATGTAAATAGAATCATATATAGTTTCTGGTATATGTCTTGTTTCATTCAGCATCATGTTGTTGAGATTCATCCATGTTACTTCAGTACTTTGTTCCTTTTATTGCTGTATAGCGTTCCATTGTATGGCTATACCACAGTTCTTTATGTATTCATCCATTGAAGGACATTTGAACTTTTTTTTCCCCCAGTTTTTTGCTATTATGAGTCAACTTGCCATTACATTTTTATACATGTCTTTTTCTGGAGATATGTTTTAATTTTTGTTGGGTAATTCCCTAGGAGTGGCATTACCATGTTGTAAACTGAGTGTGTGCTTAACTTTTAAGTACTAAATTGTTTTCCAAAGTAGTTGCACTGTTTTATATTCCTGCTAACAATTTGTAAGGTTCTAGTTCTTTTACATTCTTGCCAAAATTTAGTATTGTTGATCCATTTGTTTTTCTATATTCTTGGCAACTTTGGTATTGATCCATTTTGAGCTACTTTTTATTTGTTTTTAAAGACAAGGTCTCACTTTATTACCCAGTAAGAAAACACCTGTAGTGTAAGATAGTGACACAATCGTAGCAATCATGGCTCTCTGCAGCCTTGACCTCCTGGGCTCAAGAAAGCCCTCCTGCCTTAGCCTCCCAAGTAGCTGGGACTACAGGCACCTACTACCACAGGTGGCTATTTTTTTTTTTTTTTTTGAGACAGAGTCTCCCACTGTCACCCAGGCTGTAGTGCAATGGTGCAATCTCGGCTCACTGCAATTTTCGCCTCCTGGGTTCTAGCAGTTTTCCTGCCTCAGCCTCCCAAGTAACTGGGACTACTGGTGTGTGCCACCATGCCCAGCTAATTTGTTTTTTTTTTTTTTGTATTTTTAGTAGAGATGGGGTTTCACCATGTTGGCGATGATGGTCTTGAACTCCTGGCCTCGAGTGATCTTTCTATCTCGGCCTCCCAAGGTGCTGGGATTACAGGCATAAGCTACTGTGCCTGGCCTTGAACTACTTTTGGTCATGTATTTGTTGATTAACAATTTAAGTATGTGTCTATTTCTAGACTTTATGTTGTATTCCCTTAATATGTCTTAAGTGATTATAACATGATCTTGACTACTGTAGCTTTATAGGAAGTCTTTAAATAAGGTAGTATAAGTCCTGTAACTTCTATTTCAAAGCTGTTTTGGCTATTCTAAGTTCTTTGTATTTCTGTAGAAGTTTTAGAATCAGCTTGTAATTGTTTACAGAAATCCTGCCAGGAATCTATAGATCAGTTTGTGGAGAATTAACATCTTAACATTGAGTCTTCCAAGAGATAAAAATGCTAACATCTCCATTTATTTAGGTCATTTTTAATTGCTCTGAGCAGTATTTTGTAGTTTTCAGTGAATACATCTTAATTCCATTTTGTTAAATTTACTTCTAAATATATCATTTTCTGTTGCTGATTTACAGTAGTGTGTTTTTCTTGAACTTTCCTTTTCTGAATTCATTGAAATATAATTGATTTTGGTATATTTATCCTTGTATGCTGCTCTGTCCCTAAATTTACTTATTAATTCTAATTTTTTAAAATAGATTCCTTAGGTATTTTCTTCAAAAACATATTTGCTTGTGAAAAAGACAGTTTTGCATCTTTCTTTCCAATTAATATAATTTATAGTTCTTATTCTTGCTTTATTGTACTATCTAGTGCGGTAGACAATACTTAATAGCCAGTGGTAGGTAGAAATGGTGAAGTCAGACCTTTTTGCCTTATTCCTAGTCTTAAGAAGGTAGTTAGTCTTTCATCAAGCATAATTGTCAGTTCTAGGTGCCCTTTTATCAATCTGAGGAAGTTCCCATCTATTTTAGTTTGCTGAGAGTTTTTATTATGAAAAGAATGTTAATATATATTAAATGTTTTTTCTCTGTCTACTTGGTTTATTTCTTTTATTCTGTTAATATTATGAATAAACTGATCTTCGAATGTTGAACCAGTATTACATTCTGTGGATTAATTCCAATTGATCATGGTGTATTATCCTTCTGATGTATTACTGGAGCTGATTCACTCATGTCTTTTAAAATAACTTTGCATCTATATTTGATGCTGTATTTCTTTTCTTTACTTGTAGTTGTTTGCTTGGTTTTGGCATCAGAGTAATGCTGGCTTTATAAAATAAATTGGGAAGTATTCAGTCCTCTGTTTTCTGAGTTTGTGAAAGATTGATTTTATTTCCTCCTTAAAGGTTAGAGAGAATTCACCAGTGAAGGCATCTGGACATGGGGGGAGAGAGAGAGAGAGAGAGAGAGAGGAAGAAGGTTAACTATAAATTCAATTTCTTTAACAGATATAGGGCTAACAGGTTTTTAAATTATTCTTGAGTTTTTACAGCCTTGTCTTTCAAGGAATTTGTTCATTTCATCCAAGTTGTTGAAATTATTGGCATATCGTTATTCATACTATTTCCTTGTTATTCTTTTACTACCTGTGTGACCTGTAGTTATGTCCTGTCTTTCATTTCTGACATTGCTACATTGTGTCTTTTCTCTGCTTTCCTCAATGAAGCTAGCTAGAAGATTAACCCTTTTATTGATTTTTAAAAATAACCAGCTTTTTATTTCATAGGTTTTTCTTTATTATTCTCCTGTGTATTTCACTGTTTTATGCTCTTTGTTTATGCTTGAGAATCTCCACCTTTTAAATAAAGTGTTTAGGTAATTTAATCCTACTCTGATTATGACCACTATGGCTGTATCTTGCTGTTCATTTTCATTTCTTTTACTGCCTTCTTTGGGATTAATATATAGTTTGGGATTTGATTTTGTCTCTACTCTTGGCTTCTGAGCTATATGTCATTGTTTTTTTTCCCACGGCTGTTCTGGTATTCAGAACACATATCTTTAACTTTTCACAGTCTATCATTAAAAATACTATGATACTTCATTTATCATGTAAGAACCTAAGAATATTATACAGCACTTTTTCCTCTGACCCAACTCCTCTAGTCATCCTTTCTGCTATTATTATATATTTCATTTCTTTATATGTGATAAATTGTCCTTAGGAAAATGTTCAAACCTTTTGCCTTTTTTTTTTTTTTTTTTTACTGGATTCTTTTCTTACCATTCAGTTTTGAGAATTCTTCATACATTTACGTTACAAGTGTTTTTTTAAATCAGATGTATGATTTGCAAGTATTTTCTCCCTGAGTGTGGCTTATCTTTTTATTGCCTTAATGAAACTGCCTAATTCCATGTCACAAAGATTTTTGTACTACGTTTTCTTTTAAATGTTTTATAGCTTTAGGTTTGTGATCCATTTTGAATTGATTTTTGTGTATGATATGGGTTTTAAAAAAGTTTGGACATCTACTTGTTCTAGTGTCATTTGTTGAAAAGAATGCCCTTTCTCTTTTAAATTGTCCTTGCACTTTTGTCAAAAATTAATTGCCCACATATGTGTGGGCATTTTTCTGAACTTTCTAGTCTGTTCTGTAGGTCTATATATCTAACTTTATATTGGAACCACAGTTTTGATTACTGAAGTTTGATAATAAGTTTGGAAATCAGGTTGCATATGTCTTCCAATTTTATTTCTTTTTTTCCAGAATGGTTTGGAAATGTTAGATTTTTTTCATTTCTCTATACAATTTGGAATCATCTTGTCAATTTTTTAGTTTTCCATGTTATTAGTATTCCATGTACAGGTTTTGTACTTCTTTTTGTTTGTTAAGTATTTAATATATTTTGATGCTATTGTAAATTATATTTTTTTAATTCTCAATTTCTGATTGTTTATTGCTGGTAGATGGAGATACAGTTGATTTCTTTTTTTTTTTTGATCTATTGACCTGCAGCATTGGTGAACTCGGGTATGAATTACAGAAGCTTGTCTACAGACTCCCTAAGGTTTCCTATATAGAAAATTATGCCACCTGTGAATGACAGTTTTAGTCCTTCCTGTCCAATCTGAATGCCTTTTCTTTCTTTCCTGCCTTAGTACATTGACTAGAATCTCCGGTATTTTGTTGACTAGAAAAGCGTTAAGGCTGGGTGTGGTGGCTCACGCCTGTAATCCTGGCACTTTGGGAGGCAGAGGAAGGCGGATCACCTGAGGTCAGGAGTTCGAGACCATCCTGTATTTTGTAAAAATACAAAAATTAGCCGGGCATAGTGGCACACGCCTGTAATCCCAGCTACTTGGGAGGCTAAGGGAGGAGAATTGCTTGAGCCTGGGAGGCAGAGGTTGCAGTGAGCTGAGATTGTGCCAGTGCACTCCAGCCTGGGTGATAGAATGAGACTCTGTCTCAAAAAAAGAAAAAAAAAATGTTAAGAGTAGATATTCTTGCCTTGTACCAGATTTTATGGGAAAATAATTCTGTCTTTCACCATTAAGCATTAATATAATGTTGGCTATATATTTTTCAGAGATACCCTTTATCAGACTGAGGAAGTCCCCTATATACCTAGTTAGTTGGGATTTTTTTGTTTTGTTTAGTTTTTAAAATCAGGAGTGGCTAGCCAGTGTGTTCTGTGGGGGAGGGAGACAGATGGAGCTTGGGTCTCCCTACCTCAGGCTGCTGCTGTGTACAGACCTTCAGGGGAAGCCACTGTCGCCATGGCTGACCAGCAGCCAGAAACTTCAGTTTAGGACTTGGGGAATAAGAAGGAAGGTGAGTACATTGAACTCAAAGTCACTGGGCAGGAGAGGAGTAAGATTCACTTGAGCGAAAATGACAACACATCTTAAGAGACTCAAAGAATCATATTGTTGACTGGGCACAGTGGCTCATGCCTGAAATCCCAGCCCTTTGGGAGGCTGAGGCTGGAGGATCACCTAAGGTCAGGAGTTCGAGACCAGATTGGCCAACATGGTAAAACCCTGTCTCTACTAAAAATACAAACAATTAGCCAGGCATGGTGGTGGGTGTCTGTGATCCTAGCTACTTGGGACGCTGAAGAAGGAGAATTCTTGAATCTGGGACGTGGATTGCAGTGAGCTGCGATCACACCACTGCACTCCAGCCTGGGCAACAGAGCGAGACTCCATCTAGAAAAAAAAAAATATTGTCAAAGACAGGGTATCCAACAAATTAACTGAGGTGTCTCTTTGAAGGTCAGATAATTACTGATAATACTCTAAAAGAATTGGGGATGGAGGAAGAAGATATCATTTAAGTTTATGAGGAACAAACTGGGGTTCACTCAACAGTTTAGATATTCTTTTAATTTGTTTTTCTATTCCCTCCATCCTTTTTTATTTTTAAAAATAGTTCTTTTGTAGTGTGATGTTGAAAAGGGAATTGAAAACTGGCACCCATGTCTTTAAAACATCTGGTAATTTGAATTCTAGTGCTCATTATTCATTATTGTCTGTTTTCATTGTGCTGATTTTTGGTGATCAAGCCTCAGTCCCCTTCATATTGCCCTCTCCTTTTTAAAAAGTATATATGTGCACAGAGAGGCCACCTTTTTCAGTACTGTACATTTTCTGGCTTGTGAAGATAAATAAGATTAACCAATTCAAGTGTTTATAATGAATTTCCAGTTGGCCCAGAAGTTCTAGATTCACTCTTAGACTTCTAGTGGGAGATGGATGTGTTTCAGATGAATCAACTCTGGAAAAATGACCTTTCCTTAACTTGAAGCTACATTTAAAATTTTGAGGGTTGGGAACAAAAAATACAGGTTGAAGTCAAGATGACAGATAATGTGAGAGCAATGACTAAAGATGGCTTCAGTGAAGAAAAGGCATTTTAAGACTTTAAAAAATCTTGTCAGAAGAGCCCATAAAAGTTCTAATTTTCATTAGCAATTAATAAAATTTTTCATGCAGAAATGAAAACAACAGAAAAAACTGAACAGTTGATGTTGGATTTTGGCAAATACTTATCTTCATCTATTGAGATGATCATGTGGTTTTTCTTTTTTAATGTTGTTAACATGGTGGATTTCATTCACTGATTTTTAAAATATTCAGTCTACCTTGCATTCCTGGGATAAACTGATTTTTTTTTTTATTGCATTTTAGGTTTTGGGGTACATGTGAAGAACATGCAAGATTGTTGCATAGGTACACACGTAGCAGTGTGATTTGTTGCCTTCCACCCCATCACCTATATCTGGCATCTCTCCCCATGCTATCTCTCCCCAGTTCACCACCCTCCGTCCCTCCCCCATTTCTCCCCAACAGACCCCAGTGTGTAGTGCTCCCCTCCCTGTATCCATGTGTTCTCATTGTTCAACATCCACCTATGAGTGAGAACATGCGATGTTTGATTTTCTGTTCTTGTGTCAGTTTTCTGAGAATGATGGTTTCCAGGTTCATCCATGTCCCTACAAAGGACACAAACTCATCGTTTTTGATGGCTGCATAATATTCCATGGTGTATATGTGCCACATTTTCCCTGTCCAGTCTATCATCAATGGGCATTTGGGTTGGTTCCAGGCCTTTGCTATTGTAAACAGTGCTGCAATGAACATTCGTGTGCACGTGTCCTTATAGTAGAATGATTTATAATCCTTTGGATATATACCCAGTAATGGGATTGCTGGGTCAAATGGAATTTCTATTTCTAGGTCCTTGAGGAATCGCCACACTGTCTTCCACAATGATTGAACTAATTTACACTCCCACCAACAGTGTAAAAGTGTTCCTATTTCTCCACATCCTCTCCAGCATCTGTTGTCTCCAGATTTTTTAGTGATTGCCATTCTAACTGGTGTGAGGTGGTGTCTCAACGTAGTGTTTTTTTTTTTTTTTCCCATTTATTTTATTGCATTTTAGGTTTTGGGGTACATGTGAAGAACATGCAAGATTGTTGCATAGATACACATGTGGCAGTGTGATTTGCTGCCTTCCTCCCCATCACCTACATCTGGCATCTCTCCCCTTGCTATCTCTCCCTCTCCCCAGCTCCCCACCCCCCACCGTCCCTCCCCTGTTTCCCCCCAACTGACCCCAGTGTGTAGTGCTCCCCTCCCTGTGTCCATGTGTTCTCATTGTTCAACACCCGCCTATGAGTGAGAACATGCGGTGTTTGATCTTCTGCTCTTCTGTCAGTTTGCTGAGAATGATGGTTTCCAGGTTCATCCACGTCCCTACAAAGGACACAAACTCATCGTTTTTGATGGCTGCATAATATTCCATGGTGTATATGTGCCACATTTTCCCTGTCCAGTCTATCATCAATGGGCATTTGGGTTGGTTCCAGGTCTTTGCTATTGTAAACAGTGCTGCAATGAACATTCGTGTGCACGTGTCCTTATAGTAGAATGATTTGTAATCCTTTGGCTATATACTCAGTAATGGGATTGCTGGGTCAAATGGAATTTCTATTTCTATGTCCTTGAGGAATCGCCACACTGTCTTCCACAATGGTTGAACTAATTTACACTCCCACCAACAGTGTAAAAGTGTTCCTATTTCTCCACATCCTCTCCAGCATCTGTTGTCTCCAGATTTTTTAATGATCGCCATTCTAACTGGTGTGAGATGGTATCTCAATGTTGTTTTGATTTGCATTTCTCTGATGACCAGCGATGATGAGCATTTTTTCATATGTTTGTTGGCCTCATGTATGTCTCCTTTTGTAAAGTAGCGTTGAATCTGTAAATTACTTTGGGCAGTATGGCCATTTGCACAATATTGATTCTTCCTAACCATGAGCATGGAATGTTTCTCCATCTGTTTGTGTCCTCTCTTATTTCGTTGAGCAGTGGCTTGTAGTTCTCCTTGAAGAGGTCCTTTACGTTCCTTGTTAGTTGTATTCCTAGGTATTTTATTCTCTTTGTAGCAATTGTGAATGGCAGTTCGTTCTTGATGTGGCTCTCTTTAAGTCTGTTATTGGTGTATAGGAATGCTTGTGATTTTTGCACATTGATTTTGTGTCCTGAGACTTTGCTGAAGTTGCTTATCAGTTTCAGGAGATTTTGGGCTGAGACGATGGGGTCTTCTAATATACAATCATGTCGTCTGCAAATACAGACAATTTGACTTCCTCCTTTCCTATTTGAATACCCTTTATTTCTTTTTCTTGCCTGATTGCTCTGGCTAGAACTCCCAATACTATATTGAATAGGAGTGGTGAGAGAGGGCATCCTTGTCTAGTGCCAGATTTCAAAGGGAATGCTTCCAGTTTTTGTCCGTTCAGCATGATATTGGCTGTTGGTTTTTCATAAATGGCTTTTTATTATTTTGAGACACGTTCCGTCAATACCTAGTTTATTGAGGGTTTTTAGCATAAAGGGCTGTTGAATTTCTCAAAGGCCTTCTCTGCATCAATTGAGATAATCATGTGGTTTTTGTCTTTGGTTCTGTGTATGTGGTGAATTACGTTTATAGACTTGTGTATGTTGAACCAGCCTTGCATCCCCGGGATGAAGCCTACTTGATCATGGTGGATAAGCTTTTTGATGTACTATTGCAATTGGTTTGCCAGTATTTTATTGAAGATTTTGCATCTATGTTCATCATGGATATTGGGCTGAAGTTTTCTTTTCTTCTTGTGTCTCTGCCGGGTTTTGGTATCAGGATGATGTTGGTCTCATAAAATGATTTGGGAAGGATTCCCTCTTTTTGTATTGTTTGGAATGTTTCAGAAGGAGTGGTACCAGCTCCTCTTTGTATGTCTGGTAGAATTTGGCTGTGAACCCGTCTGGACCTGGGCTTTTTTTGAGTGGTAGGCTCTTAATTGCTGCCTCAACTTCAGACCTTGTTATTGGCCTATTCAGGGTTTCAGCTTCTTCCTGGTTTAGGCTTGGGAGGATGCAAGTGTCCAGGAATTTATCCATTTCTTCCAGGTTTACTAGTTTATGTGCATAGAGATGTTTGATGTAGTGTCCTTTCTCTATATTGTTGGATTTAATCTGCTAAACATTTTTTTAGAGTTTTGCATTTACATTAATGAATGATATTAATTTATAGTTTTATTTGAATGATTTTTACCATCTTTTTTCATAATAGTAAAGCTGGCTTCAGAATAGAATGAGTTGCTAAGTGAACCCTTTTCTTCGTTTTTTTCAAAGGTTTGTGAAGAATTCATATTATTTCTTCCTTAAATGTTTGGTAGAATTTGCCAGTGAAACCATCTGGGCTTGGAATTTTCTTTGTGGGAAGGTTTTAAATTACAAATTAAATGTGCTTAATAGATTTAGATCTATTCAGGTTATCTACTTCATCTTTAATGAATGTTGCTGATTTGTGTGTTTAAAGGAATTTTTCCATTTCATCTAAGTTGCTGAATTTATTGACATAAAGTTTTTCATAATATTCTCTTATTATTTTAAAAAATATGCGTAAAATTTGCAATGACGTCATCTCTGTGTTTTCTGATCTTGATAATTTCCTCCTGCCCCCCCCAACTGTTTTCTTTACTAGTCTGGGTTGTGGTAAAAAAAAAAAAATAAGTGGTGAACATTTATTAATGTTCTGAAGAACCAGCTTTTGGTTTCATCCATCTTCTTTGTTGTATTTCTGTTTTCTATTTTATTGATTTCCTTTCAGATTTTAAATATTTCTTTCTTCTTTTACTTTCGCTTGCTCTTCTTTTTCTAGTTTATTAACATGGTCATTGATTTGAGATTTTTCCCCCCTAATATTGGTGTTTAATGCTATAAATTTTCAGCTAAGTAGTGTTTTAGCTGTAGCCTACAAATTTGATGTTTAATGCTATAAATTTCCAGTCAAGTAGTGTTTCAGCTGTATCCTACAAATTTTGCTGTGTTGTGTTGTGTTTTTATTTTTCACTCATCACATGTTCTGAATTTTCCTTAGATATTTTTGACTTATGAGTTACTTAGAAATATGTCATTTGGTTTACAGAATTTCCTGGATCTTTTATCGAATTTGAACTTAATTTTATTGTGGTCAGAGAACATACTTTGTATGACTTACATCCTTTTAAATGTGTTGAGATTTGTTTTATGGTCCAGGATATAGACTATTTTAGTACATGTTCCATGCACACTGAAAAGAGTTTGTTCTATTTTTTTTTTTTTTTGGGTGTAGTGTTCTATAAAATTAGGTCAAGTTGGTTGGTAAAGTTGTTCAAATGCGATATATTGTTACTAATTTTCTGTCATTTTGTTATTTTAGTTTTTTTAAAAATTTTCTATTTTTTCATAGGTTGTTGGGGTGCAGGTAGTGTTTGTTTACATGAGTAAGTTCTTTAGCGGTGATTTTTGAGATTTTGGTGCACCCATCACCTGAGCAGTATACACTACACCCTATTTGTAGTCTGTTATCCCTTGCCCTATTTCAGTTTTTTAAAGAAGATACTGAAATCTCTGACTATAATTATGGGTTTATGTTTAAATGTGTACCATGTCATTATTGATTTTCTACATCATTCTTCTGTCAATTATTGGGAGAAGGATATGGAAATCACAGACTATAATTGTGGATTTGTCTACTTGTTCTTACTGTTCTGTCAGCTTTTGCTTCATTTATTTTGAAGCTCTGTTAAATTTGTAAACATTTAAGAATGTTATGGCCTCTTGCATTGACACTCTTTGTCCTTGGAAATGTTGTTTGCTTTGAAATTAATTAATTTCACATGGTATATCTTTTCCATTGTTTTATTTTTAACCAAATTGTGTCTTTATATTTAAAGTAGATTTATTTTGAGTAGCATATATTTGGATTTTGTTTTTAAATCTGACAGTCTTTGCCTGTTAATTGGGATGTTTAGACCATTTACATTTAACGGGATTATTGAGTGATGGATTGATGAGGCTACATAGTATCAAGAAATGCTTACATTTCTATTATTTATTTTTGTATTTCAAAGTGATTCCCTTTTTGCAAGTTTATGGCACTTTTAATACTGTCTTCATATCAGAAAAGACAGGACATATACTTTTTTAGAGTTGGTAAAGCAGAGATTTAAAAATTCTGGTCTGGCCTTAGAATGAAGGGTGTTCAGGAAACTAGGTCTTTAATGGAAACATCCAGAGGGCACCAATATACTTATTCTTATTTTGAACTAGTCTTTTTCTTTATTATTCTGGCCCTTAAGGGCATTGAACTATTATCATCTCTAGGATATTTGAGACAGAAGTTGGCATAAGACCTTTTGGGACATATTATGGGTGCTCCAAATGTTACAGGCACTCCAGACCAGTTTGGAATGCATGGCAGGGCTTTATGTAGCATTATCTGACCACTGATCTCCCTTGATTTTCACTAGGTCTGCTTTGGGGGGAAACAATTGAGATTTCATATTTTCATCCTCTCCAAAGAGGATGAAAATCACTCTTCTATATATTGAAATTAAAAAGCAAGACTTCTGTCTGATAAAACAGCCTAATTCTTTGTAGAATAATTATTTTAATACTGTTCCTAGGCTGCTGTCAAACCTCCAATTTGCTGAAATCTTTCTTCACATTCCAGAGTTAGGCAAGATAATTAACTTTTGATTCTTTGGCCAGTTTTATATTGGCACATGAAAAAGGAAACCAGTAGTGGCTCTAGCCTTCACACTTCTCTCTCTTTCTTTTTGAAACAAAGTCTTGTTATATCACCCAGGCTGGAGTGCAGTGGTGTAATCATGGCTCATTGCAGCCTCAAACTCCTGAGTTCAGGCAATCCTCCTGAGTAGCTGGGACTATAGGTGTGTGCCACTATGCCTGACTAATTTTTCCTTTTTAATTTTTTTTGAGACAGGGTCTTGCTCTGTTGCCCAGGCTGGAGTGCAGTGGTGCAGTCATTGCTTACTGCAGCCTTGAACTCCTGGGCTCAAGGAGCCTGAGTTCCTGCCTGGCTAATTTTTTTTTTTTTTTTACTTTTTATAGAGACAGGGTCTACCTGAGTTACCTAGGGTGGTCTTAAACTCTTGGGCTCAAATGTTCCTCAGCCTTGGCCTCCCAAAGTGCTGAGATTACAGGCATCAACCACCAGGCCTGATCTTTTTGGTTTTTTGTAGTGACAGTGTCTCTATATGTTGCCCAGGCTGGTCTCAAATTCCTGGACTCAAGTGATCCTCCTGCCTTGGCTTCCCAAAGTGCTGGAATTACAGGCATGAACTACCACACTGTGCCCATATTTCTCTTTTGATACCATCCACATTAATATCATTACTAACAATCTCACCAAAAAAAAAAAAACAACAACTTTTTTTTTTTTCTGCCTTTGGCTACAGGGCTAGCTCGTGAAAGGAAGGGAACAAAATGTTTCAGTAGGATCATGCTTTTAGTGATGGAAAATTAAAACTATTAAAAATAAACAATGAAAAATATGGCAAAATAAGAAGGTGAATGCTAGAAGATTTAGGAAGTTCTAGAGAGTTCTGCAGATGTGGGATTTCAGATGAAGACTAGATACATCTAATTTGTGAGGGGAATAAAGAGACCGGTAAGAAAGATGGGTGGGAATAGAGCTAGCCTGAGGAGAAAGAGAAAGATTAAAAAATTTTCTTATCCAGTCTGAGTAAAATTTACATTTCATCCCTTCTTGGCCCTTAGAAATTAGAGCCTTTGCATATTATTGTCTTTTTATTTGGTAAGTTGTGTTTGATAATGGTGCACAAACTTGGGCACAGAAGCCTGAGTTTGTGGGGTTGCATTCAGTGTATAGAAAAGTTACAACTAATTTCTAGTTAGTTCTTCCTTTGTACTTATGCCTAAACCTCTCCATCTGGAGAAATGCCAGCTTGCCACTAAATTTAAATAAATAAGAACATGTCTCATCAATAGGGGCGGCAAATTTAGCCCCTCTTTAGAGCACTGAGCAATTTATGACCATATGTTAAATACCATAAAACAGCTTTAAAGATTTGGTCGCTGGCCATTGCCAGATTGCACCGTAGGAGTGCAGCAGCACTGTGAGGGACTGGGAATGCTTCCTCCGGCCCTTGGAGGCCTCAGCAACTCACTGATGTCACAGCCAAAGAGGGCTGTTTTCAAACATTCCCTTTATAAAGGTGAAATACTAAAAGATTCCATTTTGGCATTTGGGAGCAAAGAAGGCAAGACTTCTTTTTGATTCTTAAGGGTCAAAATTAGTATGGAAAGTGTTGTGTGGGAGAATGAGTAACTTGGCAGCAGTGAGTACAGAAGGCAAGTCTAGAAATAGGTAATAGATATCCTACTCATTCTTTTTCTTGGAGCATGAACTGGACTTTTATATGGCATAAGCTAACCAAATATCACGTTTCTCAATCAATTTCTTTTTGCCAACTTTTGTTGAATTAATATTAATATTAAAAATAATTTTTAAAATTTCATGCCAAAGGGCTGCCAGTTGTAAGGCTTTCTTTTCTTCCAGAAGTATGACTCATTATTTGGTGAACTACAAATATTAGTTTTTCTTCTTACCACCATGATAGTCTGTGAATCATTTATGGCATTCAGTGGGCTCGTGGCTGAGAGAATGAAGGTGTGTGCCAGCAAACATGTGATTTTTGGTCAAGTAGTGCCCCAGGACCTTCGATGGGCTTTTAACACATGTCAGGAAATCACTGGTTCAGGCAGGGGGCAGTATTATTAAATAGGAATAGATACCAAAAAGCTTTGTACAAGATTTTTCTGACTGCTCTCTCAGGAGTATAACTCTTCCCACAAAGGAAGATGATGATATTTGGCTGTCAAAGGTCCAGGATTCCTAGCCTTCTTGAATCTGTAGTTGCCAGCCCAAAGGCTGATTTCCTGTTAGTTCCTGTGTGGTTTGCACTACATCCTCTTTGCAACAGATCAGTATTTTAGGTCATCCATCATAACTGCTCTCCTGTAAGTTTGTGGCAATTTGATCTCAGTTTGCAGAAGGCAGCTGGCATACTTTGCTAGGAAGTGCAGCTGGAGAGCTCCTGTCTCACTTTTCCTAAGGCCAGGAAGCACACTATTGTTACTCATTGCTGCTTTCTTCCTCTGAAAGAACAAAAAACTTCAAAGTTCGGCAAATTCTGAAGTTACTAGGTAGCAATTTGAAATTACTCTGATCGTTTTTTTGGTCTAGGGCAAAAACTTGAGTAATCTTTTATATCATTTGTAAATCTTGTCTGGTTTTTCCATAACACAGATACATGCATTAGTGGAAGTTTGCTCCCCATTGCAAATGAAGTTATACTTGTCTTCAGAGTCACAGAGGATTTTTTGGTTTTAGTTTGTTTTAGGCTTTGATTGTCAAGGACAGTAACATGGCCTAATTTCTTCTCTGTGTTTTATTCCCTTAACAGTGAGATTTTTCCGTTCCTGATATCAGCATCTGCTAAGACTATTCACCTTGGATATGACTTGAATATTTGCATTGGATTTTCAAACTATATGAACACAGAGATAAAGTACTTTTTTTTGGACAATTTAATGTTAAAATAAATATCATTTTAGTTTTCCTGATTTTTCATTCCATAATGGGTAAACCATGTTGTGAGATTTAGAAAAATGAGCTATTTTCCTCCTTTCTTATGGTTCACAAGGTCACATTTTGACAACCTGATTTTTTTTTTTTCTATAGAATGGTGATTACCTTTATTCCACTTCACCTAAGAGAGGAACGTGTTTATAAAGAGGATACAACCTCATGCATGAATTATTTTAAATGATATTCTTAATAATCTGTGATGGCACAGATCTTTTATACTTCTGAGTCATCATCTTTTCATCTTTACAAAAATCCTATCTTGTGTAGAATTAAACTGCATCATTAATATAGCTCTTGGTTTCTTTTGTGTTCTGGTTCCTAACATGAATGAAGGTAAAGTAAAGATAAGTTGTGCTGCTTTATAAAAAAAAATAGTGAACTTTTTGAAGGCCAAATTTATGGGTATCAGTCAATAGCATCATAGAAACAGCCCAAATCCTGATAGTGCACTAAGGATGGCACGAAGGAAGAAATTTTTGGATTTGAGACAACAAAGAATTTGATGTCTAGATTATTTCTATCAAACCAAATCTTTAGTTTCTAAAATAATATATCATTAAATTCTAAGAGAAGGAATCCTCTGTGATTTCTAAGGTCTGTTGCAGATGACCCACATAGTAGACAATCAGGAAATGCTTATTAAATGAGTGATACAAAGGCACTAAAAGATGATGTCTTATATGGAAATTCTTAATTGGAAGGACACTAAGTAATTTTGGGAATCTTCCAGTGGGATAAGGAAGTATTTAAAGATTTGAAAAGCAGCAGGATAGTTTCTGCATTAAAGAAAGTAAAAGATAATTATGAAGGTTATATAGATCTAGCAGGTCGACATGCATATTTAGAAAGAACTCAGAGAAAGAATCATGAAAGTAGTTTGCCAACATTGGGCTACAATAGGTCTAACCACTTTTGCTTTGTAAAAAACAATTCTTAGTAGATCAATCTCTTATTATAGAATGATGAGTATAGAACATTGGAAGCAAAAGATAAATTGAATTTATCCCAATTCTAGCAGAGCTTTTGATTCTGTCCTTGGGCTGAATTTGATAAGCAAATCATGAAATGATTTAGACACAAGATGTGTTGCTTCACAGTATGCCTAAAGTATTTCATGACTAAGGAATGAATGCTACTTAATGTTGAAATCAAACATTGGTC
Organism: Sapajus apella; assembly: GCF_009761245.1. Lineage (NCBI taxonomy): Eukaryota > Metazoa > Chordata > Mammalia > Primates > Cebidae > Sapajus > Sapajus apella. The sequence goes on from NW_022436984.1 coordinate 1,635,135, forward strand.
ATCTCAATGTAGAGCAAATTGCAAAACTGTTTCTTCCCTGGCTAAAAAAAATTTAGTTCCTGTCTTTCTGTTTCTCCTTTTTCTGTTTTCTGCAACATGATCTCACTACATTTAGGTAAAACAAGTGCCAGGCAATTGCAGGAATGACCATCTCCTGTAGAAAGAAAAGAATCCACAAATTTCAAAGTACTTTAATTCATTCATCTATGTACCAGTCATTATTGAGGACCTACTCAGTTCAAATTTTGAAGCACAGTATTTGATGGCTTTGGTTTGTTTTGGCACCATCATAATCTTTCCGGCATTCTCTTTACCCCATTTTCTACTAAACCAGATTGCTTTGATAGCCTGTGCTCAGCCTCATTTTTCAACACTATCTGCTGTTCTCTCCTCTGAACATTTTGTTCTTTATCCTTCCATGGGCACGTAATTTGCTTTCTACCCTCTAAGTTTTGCTATTTATCTCTGCCTAGAATTACCATCTCATTATTTCTTTATCTAAGCCTACTCTAGATAGCACTGAGAATAGACATTTTAAAAAAGAATTAGGTAGACAGAGCATGATTTTAGATGGAAAGGAAGTAGTAAGTGAAGTAAGAGACTGTAGCAGATTGTGTTTTCCAAAGATGGCCACAGCATTTCCCATTCCACATGCTCTTTTATACCATGATCTTACCACTCCTCCAAGTATCATTTTCTCCCCTTGAATATGGGTAGGCTTGTGATTATTTTGACCAATAGAATATGATGCTTATTATGCCATATGGCTTTCAATGCTGGGTCAAAAAAGGCAATGCGGCTTTCATCTTGCTAGGAGGAATGCTTTTGCTTGGAGCCCTGCACCAGTGCATAAGAAGTCTGTCTACATTGAGGTTGCCATGCTGTCATGTAGCCAAACCACATGAAGAGGCCATGTGTAAGTGCTGCAGATGTCAGTTTTTATCTTGGGGTTTTCCAGCCCAGGCATCAGACATGCCAGTGAGATTGTATTGGGCCTTTCAAACAGTGTATTACTAGCTGAATACCATTGAGTGATCTCAGTCAATGCTGTGAGGAGCAGAAGAATACCCCAAACACATTCTGCCTATATTTCTAACCCACAGAATCTATGAACATAAGAAAATGGTTGTTTTATGCACTGAGTTTGGGGTAGTTTTGTAGGTAGCGATAGTAATTGGAATGTAGGCCCTGAAGAATAGGAGTGGTTAAGAGTCTATAGGAGGGTGGAAGAGATGGAAAGACGAGCAGGAATATAGAGGTTAAGTCTCCAGAGGGAGGAGGAAAATAAAAAAGGATTAGGAAAGAAATGGGTGAAAATTGAGGAGAAAGGGTGAGGAATTCACATCTGATGACAATATATAGCATTTAGTTTTTTCTTGAATTTCACAGGATATTTTATATGTATGTATGTGTATACACACGCATACATACATTTTATATATATATATGTAATAGTTAGAAAAATTTTTTTTTTTCATTAAGTTGGAGTTGAGCTCACCTGCCAAGAGGTGGAAGGCAGCAGATTGTGTCTTCCAGAGATAGCCACAACAGCATTTCCCATTCAAAGGCTTGGCTGCTTGGTGGAAAGTAATGAAGACAGTACAGATGACTGACCTTTAGCTCCTTGCCTAACAAATACTCTTGTGAGGAAAGACAGACAGACAGAGGCTTGGCATTTTTTCATTATGTGTGAGTGTTCTGCCTTCCTTGGAAGAATTCACACATGGTATACACGATCAGTGTGAAGTACTTTGAGCCCTGCAGAAGGAGAGATGTTTTTTTCCAGAGGAGTGCCTTGGGCTCACTGTGGATCTGTGTTCGTGAGTTCTGAATCTCAAGATGACTCGAGAAATTTGAATAACCCAAAGCCACTTTTAGTTTTGTGAAATGTAAGGATGCTACCTTTAGAGTGGGTACTTAAATTTTTAAGTAGCTGCTTTCTTGAGAGAAGAAAGCAACAAATCTCCAGTTCTAGTTAGGAAGCTTCAGAGAGCTTTTGTCCATGTTGAGGACTCAGCAAGTGTTGCTAATTGAATGGCAGAATTGCTTCTATAAAAGTAAGAATTGTTTTCTGTAGCATCCAGCAGTCTGGTCACTAGCCACATGCGAGTCAATGTATTGTTTCTGTGAAGGATTACATTCTTTTTCAAATGTGGCCCTAAGAGCCTAGGAATCCTGCAAGTTTTAGACAGTTTTCCATTTAGTGAAATTAGATACCTAATTAATTATTGGAATCTTTAAATTAATGTTTTAGGAAGAGATGCTGTAGAGTCTCATTAAAATACTATTACTGGATAAAAGAATGGTATTTTCATGAGAGGATAACTGTGATATATCCAATCTTTTTATAGTCTAGTCAGAAGATAGAATTTGCCCCTAGGTTATCAGAGCAGTCTACATTTCACTTTTGATCTCTCTCACATGCTTCTATTTTTCAATATTTCTCAATGTGCTATTTTTTTTATACTTGTTGGAGTGACCTTGGCACTTCTGAGATGTTGTGACTTGTATTTTCTTCTTTCTCTACTCCTTCCCTGAAAACTGCGGTACATGTAGATAACTCGGTCTCACAGATACTGCTTGATTTCCTTCTGTCTTACTTGCATAATTTTCCTGGAAGAGGCACGACTTTGTCCTTTGTTATTACCAACTTACATTTAAATTATTAGAAAAATTGCCATTGTGATGCTATTGCTTTTTAAAAGCTGCTCATTTTCTTTTGCTTGATTTTGATTTTTTGATACTTTCAGTGAATGTTGGCTAGAGCTTGTTTTTACTCTGGTCATAGTTTTATTTTTATTTTTTGGTCTTTTCATTCATTGCTTCCAAAAAGTACTTTTTTATATCTACTTCTGAAGAATTCTGATTGCTTCATCCTAATTTTTTAGCATCTTAATTTTTCATTCAATAGATTTTTTTCCCCACTTCATTTTCTGCAGATTACTGGACTTGCTTTTGTTCATTGTTAGACTTATTGTTTAGATCTGTCGTGTGTGAACTCAAAGGATCCTTCATACCATTTTTTTTTTTACATCTTTCTTATCCAGTTACTAGGCATTTCAGAGTTATTTGACAGTAAAGAGTATTATTCAGTTGTTTTCCTGAATTCCACAGGCTAATGCTTGATTTTCACAAAGTTTGTGAAGGCGAGTGGAGTTTTGCACAGCCTTCTGAACACTGTTCGTGGGAGCTATAGCAAGGCACAGTCCAAGATTGCTCTTTGTGTGCAAGTTTGATTCTGCTGCTGGTGCTCTGGTTTGTGCCTGTGTGTGCAGCAGCAAAAGACTCATAAACAATGAACTCAGAATTCAAAGAAAGATTGGTGTGTTTTTTTCTCCCCAGCTAGCATTCTGTGGTTTTTTCTCCTGATTTTTTGGCAAGTGTTGCTTGTCTGTGTCGAGCTGTGCCACATCAGCCTTAAATTTCTACTTTGTATAACTCAGCAAGGAATTAGAAAGAAATATATTTACAGTCATATAGCATTCTGTATTTTCCAAAGTAGTTTTACTTAAAATGATCTCATTTTAATCTTCCAACAACTTTCCGAGGGCTGGCTGTCTTGCCTTACGTGTAAGACAGGACCACAGAACCTAAGTGACTAGCCTGAGGTCAAATAACTGGGATGTCAGGGACTTGGAACTCAAATCCGGGACTTCTGAGTCCAAGCCCAGTGCTTTTTCCACTTAACATATTAGGAAAGAAATATAATCTTTATTATCATACAATAATAATCAGCTTCTCTGTATTAGTAGATAAGAGCAAATCAACTGCTTATGATGAGAAATAAGGATGAGCAATGACTTTGCAGAACAGGAAGTAAACACACCATCGGATGCTAATGCCTTCTGCCATGTATCAAATGGGAAAGGTGGTGGTCAGTTGGCATTGGGAAGTTAACTGAAAAACTTTCATTATTGTGTGGGAATCTCTTAGACACTTGAGGAGTGACAATTTGTGGTTAGTTGTTTTTATTTTGTTTCTGAGGACAGAAATCACCTGCAGAAATTGGTGAAAATAGGGTGAGAAGCTAATCAAGCTTATGAGAGATAAAGGCTCAGTTTCGGCTTTGAGATGTAGAGAATAGTTTTAAATGCTTTATTTTGCTGTATGTGTTTTTAAGACAACAGATGGTCCAGTTCCCAAACTTATAATGGTTAAACTTAGGGTTTTTTACCTTTGCGATGGTGTGAAAGTGATACACATTCAGTAGAAACTATGTTTTGAGTACCCATGCAACCATTCTGCTTTTCACTTCCAATGTAGTAGTCAATCAATTACATGAGATAGTTAGCACTTTATTATAAAACAGACTTTGTGTTAGATGATTTTGCCTTACTATAAGCTAATGTAAGTGTTCTGAACACATATAAGGTAGGCTAGGTTAAGCTATGATGTTCAGTAGGTTAGTAAATGCATTTTTACTTAACAATATTTTCAGCTTATGATGGGCTTACTGGGAGGTAACCCCATTGTAAGTTGAGGAGCATCTGTAGTTAGCATGTGATTATATCTTCTGTGCTCTGATCCAGTAACATGGATTTGTGATTCACTTCTATTACCTGGCCTGATACATCTCTAATTGCCTTAATTATATATATATTTTTTGAGAGGTAGGTAGGGCCTCACTCTGTTGCCCAGGCTGGAGTGCAGTGGTGCGATCATAGGTCACTGTACCCTTGATCTCCCAGGCTCTAGTGATCCTCCCATCTCAGCCTCCTGAATATGCTAGACTATGGGCATGCACCATTGTATCTGGTTAGTTGTTTAATATTTTTTTTTTGTAGAGATAGGGTCTCACTATATTGTCTAGGCTGGTCTCTCCTGGGCTCAAGTGATTATTCTGCTTCAGCCTCCCAAACTGGTAAGATTACAGGTGTATGCCACCATGCCTGGGCCCCCCTTAATTCTATCTTTTTGATTCATAAGTTAAACAACAGTTTTGAACTACTTTCTAAAATCATTTGGAAATTTTTGTTTGTTTGTTTGTTTCTTTTTAAGAGATAAGATTCACTCTGTCACCCAGGCTGGAATGCACTGAATCATAGCTTGCTGCAGCCTCAAACTCCTGGGCTAAAGCATTCCTCCTGCCTCAGTCTCTCAAGTTTCTGGGATTACAGGTGCATGCCACTGCATCTGGCTAATGTTTTAACTGTGTGTGTGTGTGTGTGTGTATATATATGTGTGTGTATATGTATATACATGTACACACACATATATGTGTATATATGTGTGTGTATATATATATACACATATATACACACACACACATACACACACACACACACACATATATATTTTTATTGCACTTTAGGTTCTGGGGTAAATGTGCAGAACATGCAGGATTGTTGAATAGGTACATACATGGCAATGTGGTTTGCTGCCACCATCCCCCCATCACCTATATTTGGCATTTCTCCCCATGTTATCACTCCCCAACCTTCCTACCCCCTGCTGTCCCTTCCCTATTCCCCCCCAATAGACCCCAGTGTGTGATGCTCCGCTCCCTGTGTCCATGTGTTCTCATTGTTCAACACCTGTCTGAGTGAGAACATGTGGTGTTTGATTTTCTGTTCTTGTGTCAGTTTGCTGAGAATGATTATTTCCAGGTTCATCCATGTCCCTACAAAGGACACGAGCTCATCGTTTTTGATGGCTGCATAGTATTCCATGGTGTATATGTGCCACATTTTCCTTGTCCAGTCTATCATCAATGGGCATTTGGGTTGGTTCCAGGTCTTTGCTATTGCAAACAGTGCCACAATGAACATGTGTGTATGCATCTTTATAATAGAATGATTTATAATCCTTTGGGTATATACCCAGTAATGGGATTGCTGGGTCAAATGGAATTTCTATGTCTAGGTCCTTGAGGAATCGCCACACTGTCTTCCACAATGGTTGCACTAATTTGCACTCCTACCAACAGTGTAAAAGTGTTCCTATTTCTCCACATCCTCTCCAGCATCTGTTGTCTTCAGATTTTTTAATGATCACCATTCTAATTGGTGTGAGGTGGTGTCTCAATGTAGTTTTGATTTGCATTTCCCTAATGACCAGTGATGATGAGCATTTTTTCATATGTTTGTTGGCCTCATGTATGTCTTCTTTTGAAAAGTGTCTGTTCATGTCCTTTGCCCACTTTTGGTTTGCTTTTTTCTTCTAAATCTGTTTTAGTTCATTGTAGATTCTCAATATTAGCCCTTTGTCAGATGGGTAGATTGCAAACGTTTTTTCCCATTCTGTCGGTTGCTGGTTCACTCTAATGATTATTTCTTTTGCTCTGGAGTTTAATTAGGTCTCATTTGTCTATTTTGGCTTTTGTTGCCAGTGCTTTTGGTATTTTAGTCATGAAGTCCTTGCCTATGCCTACGTCCTGAATGGTTTTGCCTAGATTTTCTTCTATGGTTTTTATGGTGTTAGGTCTTATGTTTAAGTCTTTAAACCATCTGGAGTTAATTTTAGTGTAAGGTGTCAGGAAGGGGTCCAGTTTCTGCTTTCTGCATATTGCTAGCCAGTTTTCCCAACACCATTTATTAAACAGGGACTCCTTTCCCCATTGCTTGTTTTTGTCAGGTTTGTCAAAGATCAGATAGTTGTAGGTGTGTGGTGTTGCCTCCAAGGCCTCTGTTCTGTTCCATTGGTCTATATCTCTGTTTTCGTACCAGTACCATGCTGTTTTGACTACTGTAGCCTTGTAGTATAGTTTGAAGTCAGGTAGCATGATGCCTCCAGCTTTGTTCTTTTTGCTTAGGATTGTCTTGGCTATGCGGGCTCTCTTTTGGTTCCATATGAAGTTTAAGGTGTTTTTTTCCAGTTCTGTGAAGAAGGTCAGGGGTAGCTTGATGGGGATAGCATTGAATCTATAAATTACTTTGGGCAGTATGGCCATTTTCACAATATTGATTCTTCCCAACCATGAGCATGGAATGTTTTTTCCATCTGTTTGTGTCCTCTCTTATTTCGTTGAGCAGTGGTTTGTAGTTCTCCTTGAAGAGTTCCTTTACATCCTTTGTTAGTTGTATTCCTAGGTATTTTACTCTCTTTGTAGCAATTGTGAATGGCAGTTCCTTCTTGATTTGGCTTTCTTTAAGTCTCTTATTGGTGTATAGGAATGCTTGTGTTTTCTGAAAAATACGGAATGCTTCATGAATTTGCATGTCATCCTTGTGCAGGGGCCATGCTAATCTTCTCTATATCATTCCAATTTTAGTATATGTACTGCCGAAGCAAGCACATGTTTTATCTTTTTGTGGAGACAGGGCATTGCTTTGTTGCCTAGGGTGATCTCTAACTCCCAGCTTCAAGGGATCCTCCTGGTCTTTCGAAGTGCTGGGATCACAGGTGTGAGCCACTGTGCCTGGTGGTTTTCTTTAATGAGGGAAATATGAGGGAAGAAAATTTAAAGGTCAAGATAATAAGGTGGACCAGATATGTATAGCTAAACTCTTTTGAGGATTTGTGAGTGAAAAAATTGGGTTTTCATTTTCAAATGTACTTAAAATGTATTTAGAACTGAATTATCAAAAGATTTTAACTTTAGCTTATGATTTAAATAAATACCCAGTTTTATTTTATGAAACAGAAGGGATCTGAAGGAAATTTGATATGGTGAAAAGCAAATTTAATTAAAATAGAATATTAGCTCTTCAAGTTACTGTTTTGCTACCGTACCTCTTAAGAGACATTGGTTTGTCAGAATTTGTATCATTCTAATAATTAACTGAACTGAAAAAACTGCATATGCTTTTAGAGCTAAAGACCATCTGATGTCATCTAATCTACTACCCATTGTAGCAATTTCCTTAGTAATGTTCTTAGTAAGTGCATATATAGCTACTATCATTAAAAAGAATATTATCCATGGGACAACATTACAATGGTCATTCAAAAAATATTTTTGTCCTGGGAACAAAACAACTTTATTTTCTTATCTGCATGACAGTTTTATGGTACTGAAGGGAGCTCTCAGCAGAATTCTTGTTTGAACTAATTAGCCATACCAAAATTCCTTTTATAGTGGTGATGTTTTTGACAAGTGGAATTACTAGAATTACCACAGTAATCATTTGCGTGAAGAAATTGTGGATAATGGCAGCAGACTATAGGTGAAGCAAATCATAGTCCCAATATTTAAAAAAAAGGACGGGCCAGGCAAGGTAGCTCATGCCTATAATCCCAGCACTTTCGGAGGCTGAGGTGAGTGGATCACCTGAGATAAGGAGTTCAAGACTAACCTGGGCAACATGGCGAAACCCCATGTCTACTAAAAATACAAAAATTACCTGGGCATGGTGGTGCGTGCCTATAATCCCAGCTACTCCAGAGGCTGAGGCAGGAGGATTGTTTGAACCTGGGAGGTGGAGGTTGCTGTGAGCTGAGATTGCACCACTGCACTCCATCCAGTCCTGGGTGACGGAGAAGCACTCCTCTCAAAAAAAAAAAAAAGAAGGAAGGGTATATTCTTAAAGTTTCTCTTTAAATTTTAGATTGATATTGGATAGGATTCAATAGTTGATTATTAAATTGTTTGAGAGCATTTAGAACATGTTATATCTTTGGTAGACAGTGTGGGTTGACATAGAAGCAAGTTATACCAAATTGTCTTATGCTTTTTTAATGGTAGATTAGCTGACATAGCAAATCATTTCAGCAGAAAATTTAACAGTTTTCCTCTGATGTCTTTCTAGATGTTTCATATGTTATTATACCAAAAAGTAGTTAAGTAAATTTGCAGTAAATGGAACAATCATTGGAAAATCTCAGATGAAATACTCTAGGGTTATATTTTTGACTCTGTTTTGTTCAGCATTTTTCTGAGCGATATAACATATTTGTTAAACTTGTGGAGGGCACAGGTTTAAAGAGACAGCTACTGTGACATATGACAAAATTTCAATCTATCCCAGTAGGTTAGTATGTTGGATTAGAAGCAGCAGGATGTAATAAGAGTAAAGTACATTGCTAGGGTTTGAATATTATTTGCCATGTTGAGACTTTGTCCCCAGCGTGGTGCTGTTGAGAGGTAGCACCTTTAAGAGGTGACTAGGTCATGAAGATAGATGGATTAGTATATTTCTCTTGATACGAGATTAGTTTTCATGAGAATGGTTTAGTTTACAAGAAAGTGGGTTGTTATAAAATGAAGCTGCCTCTCATGTGTTGCCCTTTTCCTTCTCATGTACCTGGTTTCCCTTCTGTTTCTCTGCCATGTTTTGATGCAGCATGAGGCCCTCACTAGAAGCTGCCACATCTGACCACTTAAAGTTGAACTTCCCAGCCTGTTGAACTGTGTGCTAAATAAATCTTTTTCTTTATATAAATTGCCCAGTCACAGGTATTCTGCTATAGTAACACAAAACAGATGAAGACATCCATTATTTAGGTTTCAATTTTATAGGTGGAGGAAAGCAGTTATATGAAAAATTATCTGCAATATATAGTGTGAACCAATAATGTGATGCAGTTACTAAAAAAGCTAACACAGTCTTGTGCTGAATTAACAAAACTTTGGGTCTACATTGTGGAATGAGGTGGTTGTGTTGTGCCTGTGATATGGTAGACCATACATAGTGTTGCATTGACTTTTGGGCAGCACACCGTAGGAACACCATTAATGAGGGGGTGTTTGACAGAAATCATGACACATTACACACTGCTTGAAGAAGCTAAGAGCGCTAGTTTTTAAAGATAGAAAGGTCTGGAAATGGAGGCTCTGACAGATTTTATAAATTGTCCAAGATGATTTTAGTAGTTCTTAGCAGATCTAGCTCTCTGTTCTTAGTTCTGGGTTCTTTCTACTCATGATATTTTGTTCTTCTGGAAAATAAAACCAATGCTACCAAGTAGACGTTATTAGGAAACAGATTTTGACTCTGCAGAGAGTTTTTAATAATTGATGTTGTCCTCTAATATAAGGAACTGCTTTGGGAAATAATGAGGTTTTTATTACAGGAGAAATGGAAATAGACGTAGTATAACTTCTTTTTTTTGGGGGCGGGGGGGGATAGAGTCTTGCTCTGTTGCCCAAGCTGAAGTGCAGTGGCTTGATCTCGGCTCACTGCAACCTCCCCATCCCAGGTTCAATCAGTTCTCCTGCCTCAGCCTCCCGAATAGCTGGGACTACAGGCGTGTGCCACCACCCCTGGCTAATTTTTTGTATTTTCAGTAGAGACGGGGTTTCACCATGTTTTTTTTTTTTTTTTTTTTTACTTTGAAATTACTTTAATTTAGAAATAGAAAACGTTTTGAAAGGAGAACAAAACCCACAAAACATACAGGCAAATTTGTATTCTGTGAGCTTCTCACACCCTCACCACTTGTTCACCAGTCTCTAAGATGAAAAACTCTCTTCCAAAATGTATTCAGCCACCAACAATGATGTTATTAATAGGAATATGGATCAATTTCACAAAGAAGCCAATGAATCCCATTATAGCAAATCCTATTGCTGTTGCCATCACCATGTTAGCCAGGAGGTCTCGATCTCCTGACCTCGTGATCCTCGGCCTTGGCCTCCCAGAGTGTTGGAATTACAGGTGTGAACCACCACGCCTGGCTGTATAATTTCTTTATTAGAAATAGGGTATATTTTAAGGGATAATTGTGAGTTCAACTATGTCAGAAACTGAGCTGGATAACATGTGGAGGGTAACCATATCCTTCTCTATGCTTGTTGTCCTGGTTAGTTATTAATAATGCCCGTTTTTCCCACTCTGGGTGTTCCATTTTTGGTGATAAATGTTATGGTTGCCTTTATTATAAGGTTTATTTTCCAACTCTGTAAATATGCTGAATGAAAATTATTTCAGCATAAATTATATTAGTTTACCATATGAAATCAAGTCTTAGTGGCAATATGTGGAGTCTTGGAGAAAATCACTTAAACATATTTTTGAAATGGAAAATTTCAAACATTTACATATGTAAAGAGAATGGTATAATAAACTCCTATGTACCTATCACACAGTTTCACAACTATTAACTCATAGACAATTTGATTTCATATGTCCTCCATCAGCTTTTTCCCACATAATTTTGAAGCAAATTCCAAGTGTCATCCATAAGTATTGTGTTTTTATAAGCTATGGACTCTTTGTAAACATAACTTGAATATCATTGACACACTTAAAAAAATCAATGCTAATTCTTAAATCCTTTATTACTAGTCTGTATTCAATTTTTTGATATATATATGTATACACACATACATACATATATACAGACATATATAAACATACATATGTAAGATGTATGTGTGTTTAACTGTATTTTTGGATACTGATTGTGTACATTGCAATAGGTTGATATGTCATTTAGGTCTCTTATTTGCAGCTATCTTGTTCTGTTATTCCTTTTCTTTTTCTTTGTCTTTTTTTTCCTTTTCCCCCTCCTTCTTTTCTTCCTATTCTTCCTCATATTCTTCTTCATCTGGTTCTCATTCCTTCTCCTTCATTCTTTTTTCTCTCCTTTTTCTTCTTTGTTTTGCATTTATTTGTAACGAAGCTGGGCCATTTGTTTTCTAGTTTTCCACAGTTTGATTTTGATGATTTCATTTCTGTGGGGTCATTTAATGTGGTGGTTTGATCTAGAGGCTTACTCAGGTTCAGGTTTTGTTTTGTTTTGGTTTGGTTTGGTTTGGTTTTTATTTCTCGCAAGAATATCTCACAGGTAACATAGTCTTTCATTAGAGGTCTATAATATGGCAGCCTTCAATGGTCTTTGCTTTGATCTATTAATTTGTAAAGTGTTGCAAAATGATAATATTCTGTCATTTCTTCTTCATTTATTAGTTGGAATACTTGTGTAAGGAGTTTTTCCTGATCAACTATTTGGTAATCCTAAGTACAGGTTCCCTTAGAAAGGATAGGATAAATTCTTTCTTTTCCTTTATTTTCCAGTTTTCAAAATAACGTGTAGATCCTTTATATCTTCCGAAGATAACTTGATTTTTTAATGTATCATAACTCATGGGTTTAAAATCATTTGGTGTGTTTTAATTCATTATAGTTATTGTTATTGATGCTTAAATTCACTTGTCTTTGCCCAGGAGCCTCTGCATGATGGCTCCTCAAGTCTTGTTGATATGACCCACAAAGTTTTTGATAGTTGCTTGTTTTCTGGCACGACCAGATATTTCAGGCTCATCTTGTACTTTTTAAACTCTGGGCCTCAGGCCAGTCTTTTCAGTCTTTGTCCCCTCACTACTCACCAGCTATAACTCTTGTAAGAAATTGCTGTACTCTGCGAAAATGTCTGGCTGGCTGTAGTGAGTTGCCGAGCCAGGCTCTCCCAGGGCTCAGGCTGTGCTTTTTGTTTGATTAATTTGGTACATCAGGCAGCTTTAATAGCTTGAACCATTCTCCTCTGTATTAAGTAGCTTTGTTTGTTTTGTTTCTTTATTTGCCTTTTGGGCACAGACCTGCTGCCTTCCTTCACTAGTTGTGGGATAGAAAATAAGAATAACAAAGCCTTTTCTTATGGCCTTGATCTTTAGTGGCCCAGACTGAGTGCTGTCTTCCTGTGGGGTTGTCATTTAACAGGCAGAACTGTCAGAGATATGATATTGGAAAATCACACAGGGCCATGATTAGATATCTAAAATTTCATTTCTCCAGGAGGAATATTGAACAGCCAAACTTCCTGCCTTTTTTGGTTTCTGAAACAGCAGGCCCTGAGACAAAAATTTGAGTACATATACTTCACTGGGAAGTGATATGGTTTGGCTGTGTCCCCACCCCAAATCTCATCTTGAATTCCCACGTATTGTGGGAAGGACTTGTGGGAGGTAATCAAATCATGGGGGTAGGTCTTTCCCATGCTGTTCTCATGATAGTGAATAAGTCTCATGAGATTTGATGGTTCTATAAGGGGGAATTTCCCTGTATAAGCTCTCTCTTTGGCTGCTTCCATCCTCATAAGATGCAACTTGCTCCTCTTTGCCTTATGCCATGATTGTGTGAAGCTTCCCCAGCCACATGGAGCTGTGAGTTCTTTATCAAACCTTTTTTTTTTTTTTTTTTTTTTTTTTTGTAAATTGCCCGGTCTCAGGTATGTCTTTATCAGCAGTGTGAAAATGGACTAATATAGTAAATTGGTACCAGTAGAGTGGGGTGCTGCTCAAAAGATACCTGAAAATATGGAAGCGACTTTGGCACTGGGTAACAGGCAGAGATTGGAACAGTTTGGAGTACTCAGAAGAAGACAGGAAAATATGGGACAGTTTGGAACTTCCTAGAGGCTTGTTGAATGGTTTTGACCAAAATGCTGATAATGATATGGACAATAGAATCCAAGCTGAGGTGGTCTCGGATGGAGATGAGGAACTTGCTGGGAAGTGGATCACAGGTGACTCTTGTTATGTTTTAGCAAAGAGACTGGGGGCATTTTGCCCCTGCCCTTGAGATTAGTGGAACTTTGAACTTGACAGAGTTGATTTAGGATATCTAGTGGGAGAAATTTCTAAGCAGCAAAGCATTTAAGAGTTGACTTGGGTGCTATTGAAAGCATTAAGTTTTATAATGGAAGCAGTACATAAAAGTTTGGAAAATTTACAGCCTGACAATGTGATACAAAAAAATCCCATATTCTGAAGAGAAATTCAAGCCAGCTGCAGAAATTTACATAGGTAATGAGGAGCGAAAGTTAATCCTCAAGACAATGGAGAAAATGCGTACAGGGCATGTCATAGGTCTTCACAGCAGCCCCTCCCATTATAGGCCTGGGGTCCTAGGGGGAAAATGTGGTTTCATGGGCTGGGCCCGGAGTCCCTGTGCTGTATGCAGCCTAGGGACTTCGTGCCCTGTGTCCCAGCCCCTTCAGCTGTGGCTGAGAGGGACCAACATAGAGCTTGGGCCATGGCTTCAGAGGGTGCAAGCCCCAGGCCTTGGCCCCTTCCATGTGGATGTTGAGCTTGCAAGTACACAGAAGTCAAGAATTGGGGTTTGGGAACCTCTGCCTAGATATCAGAAGTTGTATGGAAATGCCTGGATACCCACGCCAAAGCGTGCTGCAGGGATGGGGCTCTCATGGAGAACCTCTGCTAGGGCAGTGCAGAAGGGAAATGTCGGTCGGAACACCCACACAGAGTCACTACTGGGGCACCGCCTAGTGGAGCTGTGAGAAGAGGGCTACCATCTCCAGACCTCAGAATGGTAGATCCACTGACAGCTTGCACCATGTGCCTAGAAAAGCCACAGACATTCAACACTAGCCTGTGAAGACAGCTGGGAGGCTGTACTCTGCAAAGCCACAGGGGTGGAGCCACCCAAGGCCATGGGAACCCACCTCTTGCATCAGCATGACCTAGACGTGAGACATGTAGTCAAAGGAGATAATTTTGGAGCTTTAATATTTGACTTCCCCACTGGATTTCTGTCTTGCATGGGCCTGTAGCCCCTTTGTTTTGGCTAATTTCTCCCATTTTGAATGGCTGCGTTTACCCAATGCCTGTACCCCCATTTTATGTAGTAAGTAACCAATTGCTTTTGATTTTACAGACTCAGACAGAAGGGACTTGCCTTGTCTCAGATGAGACTTTGGATGCCCAAATGAGTTAAGCCTTTGGAGGACTATTGGGAAGGCATGACTGGTTTTGAAATGTGAGGATGTGAGATTTGGGCGGGGGTCGGGGAGGAATGATATGGCTTGGCTGCATCCCCACCTCAATCTCATCTTAAATTCCCACGTGTTGTGGGAGGGATGCAGTTGGAGGTGGGAGGTAATTGAATCGTGGGGGTAGGTCTTTCCATGCTGTTCTCAGGATGGTGAATAAGTTTCACAAGATCTGATGGTTCTATAAGGGGGAGTTTCCCTGCACAAGCTGTCTCTTTGCCTGCCGCCATCCACGCAAGATGTGACTTGCTTCTCTTTGCTTTCCACCGTGATCGTGAGGCTTCCCCAGCCATGTGGAACTGAGTCCTCCATTAAACCTCTTTGCTTTGTAAATTGCCCAATCTTGGGTATGTCTTCATCAGCAATGTGAAAATGGACTAATACAGGAAGTGATCTCTGAAAGCACAGTGAGGAAGTGGGGAAGAGAAAGAGAGGGAGAAAAGCCAAAATAGAGTGCATTGAGAGTAGGTTATTGCTGTGGTTAAGTGGGGTTATATTTCACTCACAACCTCCCAGCTATGTGAAACTCACTTCAGTATCATCTCAGGGAAGGGCAAGGAGTTTGTTTATACATCCATCCTTATCCTTCTTTCTAGACGTCATTCACTTCCAAGTAGTCCAGCCTTTTTATATAGTGGCCAAGCTACCTTCTAGGCCAGAGAATGCCCTTATGCAGACAGATGCAGTTCCTGGAGCTGGATGGCCATGATTTGTAGTAGTGGTTCTTTCTGAAATTGAGGGTAGGGTTTGGGGGAGGGGAGGAGGTTATTTTCTTCTCTGGGGAGCATTTGGCAAAGTCTTTGGACATTTTTGGTTGTCACAACTGGGGGAAAAAGTGCCACTGGCTGGCATCTAGTGGGTACCTGTCAGGGATGCTGCTAAACATTTCACAGTTCATAGGGTAGCCCCCTGCAGCAAAGAGTTATCCATTCCCAAATATAAGTAGTGCTATGGCTGAGAAACTGTTTTACAAGAATTCAGAGCTGTGGGTGACCTCTGGGTAGGAGGACCAAGGGAAATATGGTGGATCACCATGGCATTTGCTACACTTCCCAGGTACACCCTGAATTTCTTGCTACTCTGCTTTTGCTCATGATGTTCCCTTTGTATCTTCGTTTCCAAATCCTTTTTATTCTTTAATTTTTTGGTATACAGTCTATATGATATATTGTTTCACTTTTTATAAAGGAATATATTAATATATTTTTAACTTTTTAAATTTTAGATTTTTGTTTTCTAACTCCTAGTCCAAGTGCCACTTCTTCAGTTAAGTCATCTGTTAGATCCTTACTAATTCCTGTATTTTCAGAATTTGCATGGTGTGTTATTTGTTCATTTCTTGTGATGCTAATAAATTTTTACTTTGTGTTATATTTTTCTCTCAAATTGTTGTTTTAAAGGGTAACAGCTGCCTTTTAAAAATTGGAACAAATTATACTATGAGCATCTGTAAACCCTTTATTTAATCTATCAGTTGTTAACATTTTGCCATGTTTTAAAAATCTCTTCTCTACTCACATGTATATGTGTATGCTGATATAGACGTATAGTACAGTATCTCTCTAAATCTTTGAGTCATTTTAAAGTAAGTTGCAAATATTTTCCTACTTCACCCCTAAATACTTCACTGTATATCTCCCAATAAAAGAACATTTTTCACCTGTAGAATCTCAGTGCCGCTATCATACTCAAGGAGTTTAACAATGGTTGCAGTAGCATCTTATTTGTGGTCCATATTTATATTTACCCAGCTGTCCATTAATGTTCTTTTACCATTTTTTCCCCAGATCTGTGTTCCAGTGACAGATCATGCATTACATTTACTGTTCACATTAAAAAAATTATTTTCATTAATCGAAATAATTTTCTTACCTTTTTATTTTTTTGATTTTTCATGACATGGATGATTAATGATTTTGAAGAGTCTGGGCTTTTTGTTTTGTAACATGTCCCACAATTTGGTTTATCTGGTTTTATCTTCCTGGTTGTATTCAGTTTAAACACATTTGTCAAGCTTTTAAAATAAGTGATGTTATGTATTTCTCAATGCAGTTACCACAAGGTCCGTGATGACAGTTTGTTCCTTTGTTGCTGCTGCTTGACCACTTGTTTAAATTAAGTTGCATCTACCAGATTTTCCCATTATAAAGATACCTTTTCTCAATTTTAGTTAATAAGTTATCTGTGAGGTGACACTGAGACTGTATACTGTTCTGAAAAGCATTTTGTCCAATGGTTTTAGTATCCATTGATAACCCTATCTTGAATCAACACTACAAGCTTTATTGTGGCAGAATCTCTTCAGTCTTTTTCTGTCAGTGACAATACTTAATATAATGTATATGTTTAATATTTGTTGAGGGATTGAGTGAATTAATAAATGAAAATTTTATTTTTAGTGAATAAGAAAACATCTTCATTTATCCTGCCAGTTTAACCAAAATCTTTATAGTCACATGCTCTTTTTCTTAAGCTTGTTCAAGTATAGAATAATTAATTACTCTTTTTTTTTTCCTATTGCTTCACATTTCAGGGTTTTTTCATAGTTTCTGCCAAATGGCAATGTCTCTTTTACTTCTCAGTAAATGCAAAACTACTTATTCTGTATGTTTAACTTTACAACATTCATCTCACTATGATATTTCATTTACAGAAAATTAAATGTAAATACATAGTGTTCTAGGAGCTACACCTAAATCAAGGGTGTGTGAATGTGTGTATGGGTATATAAAAATCAAGCTTATTTGCTAAATTTTCCCTTTTTTTCCCCCAATGTTTTACTATTTCATGACAGGGATCATTATTGATTTGTTCTAAAATTATATTTAATTCTGGACTACTTTTTTAAAACAACAATCATAGAAAGATTGAAAAAGCTTACTTTCTTTTTTATAGTATCACTTGCATTGTAGTTATTAAAAAAGAATTGAATTGCAGTAACAAAACAGTTTGTGAATATGCATTGGAAGATTACGAAGACTAAAATTTTCTGCAGTAGAATATTTATTGCTCAATAAAGTAATGCTAATTTACAGCATTTGGCTTAAAATATTGTTATTTTATGCAAATATACAAAAATACAAGGTTAAAAGTTCATTTAAAACATATCTGAAGATAGGACATTATATCCCTTTCTGAATTAGTCTAATTTTCCCAGAATCAACAACATGTATATTCTCTCTAATATACATAAGAATCATGTGGCCTAATTTCCTGAAAATTGTCTTATTATAAACCACTGAAAGAACTAGGCATATTTAACCTGGAGAAGAGAAGATGAAAAAAAGACCTGACAATCATCTGCAGATGATTTGGGGACTATCGTGTAGAATAATGCTTAGGGTAGAACTTGTGTTAGAGGGTAAAAATGATTTGTAGCTATATTTTCTGTTTGCGTATAAGAAAGAACTTTTTCCAATGACTACTAACTGCCTAGCAACAGAATATGCTATCTAATGAGGTAGTGAGGACATTTTACATGGAGGTAGTCATGGAAAATTGGTGACTTTTCTTTCTTACCTTCCCTTCATTCCCTTTGTTTCTGTCTTTCCTAATCAGTGTTTCCTCTAGGTCTGTGCTGTCCAATATAGTTGTTAGTAGCCACATGTGGTAATGGAGTCTTTGAAATGCGGGTAGTCTGAATTGAGATGTGCTGTAAGTGTGAAATACACATTAGATGCTAAAGTGTTATGTTTAAAAATGCAAAATATCTAACTGATAACTTTTATATTGATGACATGTTGAAATGGTACTATTTTGTATATTATAAAGGTTAATTAACTTTAATTTATTAGTTATTATTTTAATTATAAGCTTCTTTTTTTTTTTTTTTTTTTTTTTTTTGATGGAGTCTTGTGCTGTCACCCAGGCTGGAGTGCAGTGGCTCAGTCTCAACTCACTATAACCTCCACCTCCCAGTTCAAGCGATTCTCCTGCTTTAGCCTCCCAAGTAGCTTGGACTACAGGTACAGGCCCCCACACTCAGCTAGTTTTTCTATTTTTTAGTAGAGATGGGTTTCACCATGTTGGCTGGGCTGGTTTTGAACTCCTGACCTCAGGTGATCTGCCCACCTCGGCCTTCTAAGGTACTAGGATTACAGTCGTGTGCCACCATGCCTGGCCATAATTAGTAGGTTTAATTATCAATTCTTGGTAAAAAGGAGTAAATAGTACACCCTATCTCTCTCATTGTTTGTAATTTAAAACTATAGAGTACCTAACGGATACACATAGGAACTGCTTGAGGACTTGGAAAAGTAATTATCGACGTACTAAGAAGAAATAAAAACTCAAAGATTAACCCATATGGAGGTCATTTTCCTATGATTTAAAAAAATTGTTTATCTTTTCTTTCCATATCTCCTGGTTTGGATCATAGGGTATCCTAGATCCTGGCACTATGCACTGGGCAAGGACAGAAAATTCTCCAATGGAAAACCTCTCTTCCAGGTCAAACACATAGAAAGCAGGACCCTTGAAGATGGAACTTTGTTTTCCCCCTTCAACTCTTCAGTTCCTAGGGCAGGCAAGCTCTAGTGATGAAACAAGAACTCTTGTAGTGGCCACTTAGACTCTTTTCTTTTGGGTTTCTCCTCCAGGTTGACACAGTATTGGAGAGTACATAAAAACATGGGAAGGGAAAACTCCCATTTTCTAGCCAGAGTACCAGGAAGAGGTACCACTGGGAGGCAGAGAGTACAGGGGAAATCACAGAGAAGAGGGGCTGGAGAAAAGGATCCTTTAATTTGTGTATGAAGTTTCAGGCTTATCCTTGAACTTCACACATGAAACCGGACAGAATCAATATACCAAAGCCTTTGAGAACTGAGGTATAGCGTAGAACAGTGCTGAGATCCAAGACTAGCCTCTGGGCAGTGCGTACTTTGGGAAAACCAGAATAGCATTTAAAGGCTTTGAAATCTATTCTGATGAATCAAGTCCGCAGAAGATGGTTTAGTGCTTTCACTCTGAACCTAACTTTATGCCAATTCATTTGGCAGTTAAGTGAAATAAACACATTCCTTGAAAGAAATAAACTATCCAAACTCAGGAAGAAATAAATTATCTGATTAATCCTATATCTGTTAAATAAATTGAATTTATAGTTGAAAAAACAGTCTTTCAAAAATGAAACACCAGACTCAGATTATCTCAGGTAAATCCAACCAAATATTTAAGACAAAAAATCACCAATTCTATGCAGTATCTTCCAGAAATTGAAAAGAATACAACAGTTTCTGTCTTATTTTATGAGGCTGGCATTTCAAAACCAGTCAAAGAAAGTAGAAAACGAACAAACTATAGGCCAGTATCCCTCATATGAACAAATAAGCGAAACTTTAAAAAAAATTAGCAAATTGAATTCAGCAACATATATAAAATACATATATATGTATACAACATACATTTTATATATATGTATAAAAGTAAAATAATGTGTCATAATCAAGCAGGTTTTATTCTGGGAATGAATGCCAAGTTCAACATTTGAAAATCAATCTATGCAGTTCTCCATATTAACAGACTAATACAAGATAAACTGTATGATCATATCAATGGATGCAGAAAAGACTAAAATTTAAAATCTTCATGATAAAAACTCTTAGCTGAATAGGAATAAAAGGGAATTTCCTCAGCCTCAAACTTATAAAGAAAACTACACAGAACCTACAGCTTCATATCATACATGGTGAAAGAAAATAGTGCTTTTCTTCTAATACTGAGAATGAGGCAAAGATATTCATGTGAAACCATGCGTACTGAATGAATAGGCCCCCCCCCGCAAACAGGCTTTGTGTGAGCAACATGGCTGTTTATTCACCCGGTACGAGTGGGCTGAGTCCAAAAAGAGAGTCAGTGAAGGGTGATGGGATAGGAGTTGGTTTTATAGGTTTGGGGTGCGCAGTGGAAAGTTGCAGAAGTTACCGTTTAGGGTGGTTTTTTGCAAGCTGGGAGGGGGTCGTAGGTTTGCAAGCTGGGCGGGGGTCATAGGATGTGGAGTGTTGACCAAGGTCGGTTACAAAGTCCAATGGCCTTATCAATTGGGGGCAGGAATAAGAAACAATAGAGAATGTCTCAAAGTTAAGTAGGCACCACAGGGGTTGATCATTTCTTCCTCTTTTCATGGTCTTCCAGTTACTTCAAGTTTTCCAGGAACTCATCTGGAGCGTCTGTGCAGGTCACAGAGGTTAACATGGTGTCCATGGTACCATCAGTTAGCCTGAAAGACTGTACAGTTCACTTTCACAAATCCTTTATAACATAGTACTGGAAGTTGCAGGAAGTCAAGAAAATGAAATAAAAGGCATGTGGATTGGAAAAGAAGAGATAAATTGCCTAATTTGCATATAACATGATTATCTATTTAGAAAATCCCAGGATATTTTCAAAAAATCTTAGAACTCATGAGTGAGTTTTTTAAGGTTATGGATACAAGATCAGCGTAGGAAAATCAATAATATTTCTTTATACCAGCAATGAACAATCAGAAACAGAAAGTTAAAAACAATCAGAAATAGAAAGTTAAAAAGTACCAGTTATAATACCTTCCTGCTAAAAAAATAATGCTTAGTTATAAATTATAATACCTTCCTGCCAAAAAAAATGCTTAGTTATAAATCTAATAAGGTATGTTCAGTATCTATATGTAGATTGAAGGAATTGAAGAAGGCCTCAATAAATGGAGAGATATATAATATATCATGGATGGGAAGACTCAACATAGTTAAGATGTTTCCTCTAATTAATTAGTTCCCTAAATCAATTTTCCCTAAATTAATGTACAGTATTTAGTGCAGTCCCCATCAAAATTCCAGCAGGATTGGGAAGATACTGACTGACAAGATGATTTTAATATGTATATGGAAGGCAAAGAATTAGAATAGCAAAAATAATTTTGAAAAAGAACAATAAAAATGGAGTCAGACTACTCAGTTTGAAGACTTACTATCAAGGCAATGTGCTATTGGCAAAAGAATAGACATAGATCAATAGAACAAAATAGAAGGTCCAATAATAGATTCATATAAATATAGTCAGTAATATTTCACAAAAATGCAAAGGCACTTCAATGGCAAAAGGAGTCTTCTCAACAAGTAGACATCTACATCCAAAAAAAAAAGACCCAAACCATGTTCAAAAATTAACTCAAATGAATCACATTCTTAAATGGAAAATTTCACACTATAAAAATCCAGGAAGTGACCATAGAAGGTAGGCTTTGTGACTTGGGCTGGGCATTGAGTTACGTAGTCCATAAAAGAAAAAAGTTGATAAATTGTATTTCACCAAAGTTAAAAACTTTTGCTCTGCTGAAGAGACTGTTAAGAGTAGAGGAGGATGAGAAGCAGGAAGAGAAATTTGCAAATCATGTATCTTAACAGAGAACAAATTTCAAGAATATATAAAGAGCTTTCAAAAGTCAACAATAAGAAAACCAACAACAATAAAAAAATGGGAGACAGATTTGAGCAGATACTCCACCAAAGAAGATATACAGATAGCAAATAAGCACATGAAAAGATGCTCAACTTTATTAGTCATTAGGAAAATGCCGATTAAGGCTGGGTGTGGTGGCTCATGCCGGTAATCTCAGTACTTTGGGAGGCTGAAGCGGGTGAATCACAAGGTCAAGAGATCAAGACCATGTTGGCCAACATGGTGAAACCCCATCTCTACTAAAAATACAAAAATTAACTGGTCATAGTGGTGTGCAACTATAGTCCCAGCTACTTGGGAGGCTGAGTCAGGAGAATCACTTGAACCTGGGAGGTAGAGGTTGCAGTGAGCCAAGATCATGCCACTGCACTCCAGCCTGCTACAGAGTCAGACTCCATCTGAAAATCAAAAAAAAAAAAAAAAAGAAAAATGCAGATTAAAATCATTATGAGATGCCATGACACACCTACTAGAATGACTAAAATCAATGACAATAATAACAAAAATTTGACCATATTAAATGTTGGTAAGCATGTATAGAAACTGGAACTCTCATGTATTGTCGGTGTGAATGCTAAATGTAATAGTCACTTAGGAAAAAAGATTGGGAGTTTGTTTTATGGTTAAAGATACACTTCATTATATGACACAGCAATCCAGCCTTAAGCATTTATCTAGAAATAAAAACTGTACATTCACACAAAATGTGTACATATATGTTTGTAGCAGCATCATTTATAATCATCACAAACTGGAAATAATCTACATGTCTTTCATTGGGTAGATGGATATAAAAACTGTGGTACATCTGTACAATGGAATATACTAGTAAGCTCTGAAAAGGAGCCAGCTATTGATACATGCAGCAGTTTGCCTGGACCTCAAATGCCTTATGCTAAGTGAAAGAAGCTAGTCCCAAAAGGTTACATGATTCCATTTCTATGGCATTCTGGAAAATGTAAAACTGAAGGGGCCAAGAGCAGGTCAGAGGTTTCCAGGAATAGGGAATGGTGGGAACATGGAAATACACAGGGATAGCATGAAGACATATTGGAGAGTGATAGAACTGTTCTGTATCCTAATTTTGGTGGTGTTTACACAAATCTCTGCATATGATACAACTCTAATAACTGTACAGAAAAAGGTGAATTTTACTGGTAAATATAGTTTATAATTTTTATTTCACTTTTTTTTTTTTTTTTTGAGACGGAGTTTCCCTCTTGTTACCCAGGCTGGAGTGCAATGGTGCGATCTCGGCTCACCGCAACCTCCGCCTCCTGGGTTCAGGCAATTCTCCTGCCTCAGCCTCCTGAGTAGCTGGGACTACAGGCACGCGCCACCATGCCCAGCTAATTTTTTGTAGTTTTAGTAGAGACGGGGTTTCACCATGTTGACCAGGTATGGTCTCGATCTCTTGACCTCGTGATCCACCCGCCTCGGCCTCCCACAGTGCTGGGATTACAGGCTTGAGCCACCGTGCCCGGCCGATTTCACCTTTTTTCTTTTAACTCTTTGTGGCTACTGATAAGTTTAAAATTATGTATGTGGCTTGCATTATTATTTTTATTACATAGCACTACTATAGATACTGGAAGTACAAAGAAGGATTAAGTGTGGTCTGAAGTCTAGGAGAGGGATATGGCAAAAGGAAGTCTTCTAACAAGAGGAGGCAAACTTAAATGACTTAAGCCTCCACCCCCTACTTCCATCCTTCGTTCTACAGATATTTTTTTTGAATGCCTAATTCATGTAAATACGCCAACTCTCAGATATAATAATCCCTTACAGTCTTTTTTCCTTGATATTAGAAATGAAACTCTACCACTCAAGGTAAAAAGTATGCTGTGCAATAGAATAATTAGTGGTATCCTTAAATTTGTAGGCACAGCAGCCTGCATTGCTGAAGCAGTTGACAAGTTCCTTGACAAACTTGTGATGAATGTTTAAGTTTGTATTATTATTGCTTAGATACTGTTGTTTAAATTATTCCACCCAAGATTGTTTATTGTTTATAAATTGCCATAAAGGGAGATTTCCAGGAGGATGCCTAGTCAGTATGTTTATAATTTGAAGTTAGGAGTGCCAACCCAAAATTTGAGTAGAATCTAAGAATATCATGATGAACTGTAAATAGGTAAATCTAGTGATATTGAAATATAATACAGATAAATTTAAAATTTTGAAATGGATTCTGAAATTTAGTTGTCTCAGTTAAGAAGAGGAATGTGTAGCTCAGCAGTAGTAAATACATAAAAATGTTAGGGATTTTTAGTTAATAAAAAGCATAATAGGAGTCACCGCTGATGAGGCTGCCAAAAAAGCTATTTCAACTTGCAATGCCATTTATCAATAGAGTTTTAATACCTAAATTAAAGCATGGATTTTATTTGTTTCTATGCTCTTTAGATCACACCTAGAGTCTTATCTTTAGAGCTGGGCATTATCCTCTAAGAGGGCTATGGACAAACTGTACATATTCAGAGAGGAGAGAGCCAAAGGATAAAGGAAATTGAAGTCAAGTCAGATGAGGAATAGTGAAAGAGACTGGGATATTAAGCCTGGCTAAGAGGTGACTCCTGGTGGGGTTGCAGGATGGGTCACGAGAACTGCCTTCAAATAATTGAAGGACTATAATAATACAGAGAAATTAAACTTGTCCCATAAAGTCCTCAGTACCAGCAAATGGAATTTTCAGACAGATATTAAATTTCAGTGTGAGGACACACTAAGGGTTAGCGCTAACTCTTGGAAATGAATCACCTCTTTCATAAAGCTCTGAAATGGTTTGGATATGTGTCACCTCCAAATCTCATGTTGAAATGTGACCTCCATATGTTGGAGGTGGGCCTAGTGGAAGTTGTTTGGGTCATGGAGATAGATCCCTCATGGATGGGGTGGTGCTGTCCACACGATAATGAATGAGTTCCTGCTCTGACTTCATGTGAGATCTGGTTGTTTAAAAAAGTGTGGCACCTCCTCTTGCTCTCACTCCTGCTCTTGCCCTGTGATGGGCCTGCTCTCTTTTCACCTCCTGCCGTGATTGTAAGCTTGCTGAGGCCTTTACCAGAAGCAGATGCTGGCACCGTGCTTCCTGTATAACCTGCGGAACTGTGAGCTAATTAAACCTCTTTTTATAAATTACCCAGTCCTCGGTTATTTCTTTACAGTGATACAAAAATAGACTGACACAAACTCCATTATTTGAGCTTACTTTTTATTGAGTATCTCCTTCAGACTGGCGTTTCCACAAAGTTCTTGATACCTTCTAAAAATTGTCAGCTGCTAAGGCACAAGCATGTAAATAAAATCTACTTTGTATTTAAAATTTCTGTGATTTCGTGTATGTGTCATATTATCAAGCACTGTTGATGTGCATTTTGAAAGGAAGGAACTTCTGCCCCTATTGGTCCCACTATTATAGCCTGGCAAGTTTCAGGGAGTAATAAAAAATAAGACTTGAAACTATTCTTTTGTTGTTAGGTGGTCTTTACACTTCTTCCTTTTTTTTCTTTTTTAAACCTCACCTTATATCACCTCTGATCCTACTTTTATTTCTTTGTTCTCCTGCCTACACTCCCATTTTCTGAAAAGTTAGAGTAAGCAGTGTCCAAGTAATCTGTACTCTGTGTTCATATCATCTTCTCCAGGGTGAAATAAAGGAAATGTGATGTTATTGCTCTTCTGTATGATTTGTGTTGGTCTTTTCTCTACCGTCTCTGCCTTAAGGTCAGGTACTATGTTTTCTGCTTCCCATATAACTCCCCAGGTGTCCAGTATGTACATCTCTGTGTTGTGGGTTTTTAATAAATGTTCTTGACTGATTTAGTGACTGTTCTCCGTAGAAGAGAACAATGCCACAGTTTATTTCAAAGAGGCTATAGAGTATTGAGGCAAAGTATTTCATAGTTCTTTGAGGTTGAAGGTAGGAGCTTGAGAAATTCTGGAATGTAAGTGTGTGAGATTTTAAAAGTTATTTAAGCTAACTTCTTTGTTTTGAAAAATATTCATATAATGTTTTTATTATATATAATGTAGTAAACTCCACCCTTTTTAGTACATATCTTTTCCTTAAAAAAAGAAACTTTATTGTATATTCAAATACTGGTTAGCCGCCTTAAAATTTATTGAAAAATCAGCTATAGAAGTACTAAGATCTAGTGTTTGGCAGCAGAATAGGATGACTATAGTTAACAATAATTTATTGCGTATTTCAAAATGAAGAGTGGAATTGGGATTTTCTTAGCACAAAGAAATAAGTGCTTGAGGTGATGGATATCACAATTGTTTTAATTTGATCTTTATACATTATGTACTTATATCAAAATATCACATGTGCCTCATAAATAAGTACAGCATTATATATCTATAATAGTTAAAAATTTTAAAAGTCTGTCTTTAACATTATCCAGTCATGTCCATTAAAAGAACACATTTGGTAAGCTTCCTTAAAAATAAAGATCATTGCAAGTATTCATCTTAAAAAGTATTCTTTACTTTCATAAAGGGCTCATTGCAACGTTCTTTTAAATGCAGAACTTTTCACATTGCATTTTCAATACGATTTTATTTATGAAAAGGAAACTGTACTGCAACTATTCAGTAAACACTTTGTAATTTATTTAAAATCAGATTTCTTTAAAGTGGGACAAATTTTTGCGTGAGATTAAAAATAAAAACAGCTTTATTAAGATATAATTACATATTGTGTAGTTTACCCTCTAAAGTGAACAATTCAGTGGCTTTTTACAAGTATAGTCACGAAGTTGTACAACCATCAACACTAATTTCAGAAAATATTTATCACCACAAAAAAAAAGATTGTATCAGTTAGCAGTCACTTCCCATTCCCCCTTTCCCTGTTGTCTGACAACCGTTAATCTGCTTTCTGTCTCTACGGATTTTCATATTATGGACATTTTATATAAATAGATTCATACAATAATAATACAATAAGTAGCCTTTTGTGTCTAGCTCTTCACTTAGCTTAATGTTTTCAAGGCTCATCCACATTGGAGTATTATATCAGTACTTTTTAAATTTGAATAATCTGCTATATGTATAATATCACAATTTATTCATTCATCAGTTGACGGACATTAGTTGTTTCCACTTTTTGGCTATTGTGAATACTGCTGGTACAAACAGTGTGCAAGTTTTTGTGTGGACATGTCTTCACTTCTGTTGGGTGAATATAAATATATATACCTAGGAATAGAATTGTAGGGTCAGATGGTAACTCTATGTTTAACCTCTTGAGGAATTACCAGACTGTTTTCAAAAGTGACTGCACCATTTTGCACTCATGCCAGCAGTGTATAAGTGTTCCAGTTTTCTTCATATTCTCATAAACACTTGTTATTATATGTCTTTTTGATTATAGCCATGAAAGTGGGTAATTAAGAGGTATCTCACTGTGGTTTTGATTGCGCTTCACTGTTGGTTAATGATCTTGAACATATTTCTGTGTACTTCCTTGACATTTGTATATCTTCTTGGAGAAATGTCTGTTCAGACGCTTTGCCCATTCTAAAATTGGGGTATTTGCCTTTATATTGTTGAGTTGTGAGTTTTCTCTGTTCTGGGTACAAGTCCTTTATTAGCTGTGATTTGCAAAATTATCTTCTGTTCTGTGGATCGTCTTCACTTTCTAGATAGTATCCTTTGAAGGCCAAAGTTTTTAATTTTGATGTAGTGTAATTTACTTATTTTTTGTTGTTGTTGCTTGATTTTGGTTTCATGTCTGAGAAAGCATTGCCTAACCCTAGGTTATAAAGATTTATTACTATGTTTCATTGAAGAATCTTGTAGTTTTTGCTGTTACTTAGATTTTTGATTCATTTTGAGTTAATTTTTGCATGATATGAGGTAGGGGCCCAACTTCATTCTTTTGCCTGTGGCTTTCTGGTTGTCCCATCACCATTTGTTGAAAAGATGCTTTAAAAACCCATTTAATCGGGATAAAATATACTAAACAAAATTTACCTTATTAACCATTTTTGACCATTTTTTAAGTGTACACTTCAGTAGTGTTAAATATAGTCACATTGTGCAACCAATCTCTAGAACTTTTTTCATCTTGAAAAACAGAAACTCTATACCCATTAAGCAAAAACTCCTCATTCTCCCTTCTCCTCAGCCACTGGCAATTACCTTTGTGCTTTCTATCTCTATTAATTTAACTACTTTAGGTGTTTCATGTAAGTGGAGTCATTACAGTATTTGTCTTTTTGTGACTACTTTACTTAATGTCTTCATGTTGTAGCATGTTTTGAATTTTTTCTCCTTTTAAGGCTGAATAATGTTATATGTATGTAAATATATACATCACATTTGGTTTATCCATTTATCTGTTTGTGGACAATTGGGTTGCTTCCCCTCTTTGGCTATTATGAATCATTCTGCTGTGAACAGATGTATGCAAATATCTCTTAGAATCTGTTTTTAGTTACTTAAGGTATGTACCCAGAAGTAGATTTCTGGATCATAGGTTAATTTTAATTTTTTTTGTGGAATCACCACTTTGTTTTCCATAGTGGCTGCACCATTTTACATTCCCACCAACACTTCCAAGAGATTCCAATTTCTTCATGTCCTCACCCATACTTGTTATTTTTTTGTTTGTTAGTAGCTCTTCTAATTAGTGTGAGATGATGAAAATACTTTTTGCCCCATTAAATTGTCTTGACACCCTTGTCAAAAATCAACTGGCCATAAATGTGAAGGTTTATTTATGGACTCTGAATTCTGTTTTATTGATCTCTATTCTTATCCATATCCCAGCACCACACTGTCTTCGTTGCTGTAGCTTTGCAATAACTTTGATAATTGAGCAGTCCTGCAAATTATTTTTTAAAGATTTCTTTGGCTATTTGGATCCCTTGCATTTTCATATGGTTTTTAGGATTGGCTTGTCAATTTCTGCAAAGAAGCCAGCTAGGACTTTGGTAGGGATTGCTTGGGATCTATAGATCAAGTTGAGTTGTATTGCCATTTTAACAATATTAAGTTTTCTAACTGACAAACGTGAGATGTCTTTCCATTTTTTTAGGCCTTCTTTAATGTCTTCCAGCAATGTTGTGTAGTTGTTGGAAGACGTCTACAATTGTACACAATAAGTGTACAATTCTTATACTTTTTTTGTTAAGTTTATTCCTAAGTATTTTTTCTTTCTGATCTCTTTGTGAATGGAATTTTAAAAAATTACTTTCTGATCATTAATTACTATTGTACGGAAATGCAGTTGATTTTTGTACATTGTCTTGTATCTTTAAACTTTGGTGAAGCTGTTTATTAGTTCTCATTGTTTATATGCATTCATTAGGATTTTGTACGTGAATGATTTATGTCATCTGTGACATAGTTTTATTTTTTGTTTCCAATGTGTCTTTTTTCTATTGTGTATCTTTTTTTTTTTTTCCCAAATGCTTCTTGCTAGTGCCTCCAGTATAATGTTGAATAGAATCAGCTGGAATGGATACCCTTTAAGTAGATTTTTTCAGTGTTTACCAGTATGGAAATATTTATTACTAACAGTGTTCCTTTGAGAACTTGAAAATGCAGCCATTCTTCTATAGTAGCAAAAGTGATAAAATTTCTTTTATTGGAATTTAGCATGTTATTTATTTTTAGAATGTCAAAGCACAATAGATCCCAACTTGGCATTTTTCAAAACTTTGATACCTTTGCTTGTTAACTTTTTGATTTTTTTTCTAAAGTAACTAAGCCAACATTTAATTGTCTTGGCACCCTTGTCAAAAATCAATTGGCCGTAAATGCCCCATTTTAAAAGTCCCCATACTTTTAAAAACTTTTAAAAACACATCTCTAAAGTATATTCCTTTCTAAAGAATATGCTTGCTGGGTATATTTGAAAGAATGAGTAATCAGGACATTCATTAGTCTCTACTTGTGCTTCTTAGCCAAGGCTGAGTTAATGTCTTACAGTTAGAACTTTTGAATTTTATAATTTATCATTGATACAATTGATCATCTGAAATGATGATAGTGGGCAGGGTGAGAGGTGGTTGTTGTACTACTTTTGAGAATTTAATTTTATACCTGTCTGCTGAAAGATACATTTTCTTGTTTAAACTTTTTCCCTACAGAAAGCTCCAGGAGTGACTTTGCTATGACTTCTTTTTTTTTTTTTAAATAAAAAATATTTTATTTTTAGTTTTATTTGTATGTGTGTATGTTGCATTTCTCACATTTTATTTTATTTTTAGTTTTATTCCAATAGGTTTTTGGGGAATAGTTGGTGTTTTGTTACATGAATAAATTTCTTTTTTGGGGGGGATGGTGGACAGAGTCTTGCTCTGTTGCCCAGGCTGGAGTGCAGTGGCCTAATCTTGGCCTACTGCAACCTCTACCACTCAGGTTCAAGCAATTCTCCTGCCTCAGCCTCCTGAGTAGCTGGAATACAGGCATGCATCACCATATCTGGCTAATTTTTGTGTTTTTTTAGTAGAGATGGGGTTTCACCATGTTGGTCAGGCTGATCTTGAACACCTGACCTCATGATCAACCTGCCTTGGCCTCGCAAAGTGCTGGGATTACAGGT
This sequence comes from Sapajus apella, assembly GCF_009761245.1. Lineage (NCBI taxonomy): Eukaryota > Metazoa > Chordata > Mammalia > Primates > Cebidae > Sapajus > Sapajus apella. Next base: position 1,665,742 of record NW_022436984.1, read on the forward strand.
GTGAGCCACCATATTTGGCCTAATAAGTTCTTTAGTGATGATTGCTGAGATTCAGTTACACCCATCACCCAAGCATTGTAGACTGTACTCAACATGTATTCTTTTATCCTTCACTTCCTCCCTCCCATTGCCTTCAGTCCCCAAAGTCCATTATATCATTCTTATGCCTTTGCATCTTCAAAGCTTAGCTCCCACTTTTGAGTGAGAACATACAATGTTTGGTTTTCCATTCCTGAGTTACTTCACTTAGAATAATGGTCTCCAGTTCCTTCCAGGTTGCTGCAAATGCCATTATTTTGTTCCTTTTTATGGCTGGCTGAGTACTATTCCATTGTGTGTGTGTGTGTGTGTGTGTGTGTGTGTGTGTGTGTGTGTGTTTTATTTTAATATCACAATTTCATTGTCCACTTGTTGATTGATGGGCATTTGGGCTGGTTCCATATTTTTGCAATTGTCAATTGCACTTCTGTTAACATGCATGTGCAAGATCTTTTTTGTATAATGACTTCTTTTCGTCCGGCTAGATACCCAGTAGTGGGATTGCTGGATCAAATGGTATTTCTACTTTTAGTTCTTTAATGTATCTCCACACTGTTTTCCATAGTGGTTGTACTAATTTACATTCCCCCCAGCAGTGTAAAAGTGTTCCTTTTCACCACATCCCTGCCAATATCTATTATTAATATTTTTTTGATTTTTTTTTATTATGGCCATTCTTGCATGAGTAAGGTGGTAATCACATTGTGGTTTTGATTTGCATTTCCCTGATAATTAGTGATTTTGAGGGTTTTTTCATATGTTTGTTGCAATGCCTTATTCTTCATTGAAGATTTTTTCAGCAATTAGACATTCAGTACAGAGAATAGAATTTCTTTCATTTATTGAGTGTTTCTTGAATATTTGTGATATACTCTGCCCTGTCAGAAACATTAAATAAGTATAAAAACATCTGTTTTCTGGATGCTTACAGTATAATTAGGAAGATCAATTATATGTACTTACCTTGCACTACTGTGTATTTGTGATTCTGGATCTATGTCTTATATCCCTCACTAAACAGAAGCTCCTTGATGATAATTATCTTTGTATTGACACAGTATGTATCACAGTATCTCACAGGTAGCTTGTGTTTATTACGATTTTTAAAAATTAATCGAACAATAAAACAATATAAGACTACTTACAATTAAATACTCAAGTGAATGGCATAACCAGTCAGCATTTTAATTTCAGAAGTAACAATGATCTGTGTGTTCTGGATTTATTAGGGCAAGCTTCATGCGAGAGACAATTTAGTGGGCTCGTAAAGGAAGGTAAGAACTGAGCAAGGAGAGAGATGTCATAGTATTTGGTGTCATCGTATTTGGAGGGCACTGAACAGATCATATAGACTGGAAGAAAAGACTGGCTTGGGCCAGGTGCGGTGACTCATTGCCTGTAATCCCAGCACTTTGGGAGGCCGAGGTGGACTCACCTGAGGTCGGGAGTTTGAGACCAGCCTGACCAACGTGGAGAAGCCCTGTTTCTACTAAAAATACAAAATTAGCCAGACATGGTGGCACATGCCTATAATCCCAGCTGTTTGGGAGGCAGAGGCAGGAGAATTGCTTGAACCCGGAAGGCAGAGGTTGCGGTGAGCCCAGATCATGTCATTGTACTTCAACCTGGGCAAAAAGAGCAAAACTCTGTCTCAAAAAAAAAAAAAAACAAACAAAAAAGAGAAAAGACTGAAAGACTGGATTGTAGATAAAGAATGATGGATAAATAGGTAGCACCATAGTATTTTTGAAGACTTTAAATATCAGTTTGAAAAGTTTGCCCTTACTCCATTTGATATTAGAAACTCATGTAAGTTTCTCGAGTTGGGACATTTTGGAACAAAATAGCACATTAAAAATATTTACCGGCCGGGCGCGGTGGCTCAAGCCTGTAATCCCAGCACTTTGGGAGGCCGAGGCGGGTGGATCACGAGGTCAAGAGATCGAGACCATCCTGGTCAACACGGTGAAACCCCGTCTCTACTAAAAATACAAAAAATTAGCTGGGCATGGTGGCACGTGCCTGTGATCCCAGCTACTCAGGAGGCTGAGGCAGGAGAATTGCCTGAACCCAGGAGGTGGAGGTTGCAGTGAGCCGAGATCGCGCCATTGCACTCCAGCCTGGGTAACAAGAGCGAAACTCCGTCTCAAAAAAAAAAAAAAAAATATATATATATATATATATATTTACTTGGTGATAATATATATTATGGACTGGAGGGCAGCTGGTATTAGAAGACCATTTTAAAAGGTAAGATGATGACTGAGTTTCTTTAGTGTGTCAGCTTTTAATAGCAGGGTTTTTTGTTTGTTTGATCTTGAGTACCTACCATAGTGCCTTGGGCAAAGCTTAAATATTTATTCAATGGATGAGTGAATATATGTATTAGGTGATCTGGGCCTGGAAGGGGCTGTTAACAGTAGGAAAAATCCATATGAATGACATTTTGGAGGAAAAATTGAGATGACTTGTTTTCTATGAGCATATAGGATATATGAAAGGTTGGAGATGACACCAAAATTTCAGCATGGAATCAAGGAATGAGGGGAGTGAGAAAAGGGACAGCCATGAGCATGCTTTTAGACTTGCTGAGTTTGACATTGAAATGCCTAGTACGTAGAGATTTAAGGACTCGAATAAGAACTGAAGTTTGAATGCTTACAATTGGATATAATTATATAGATATTGTTTAAGCAGTAAAAAAGATTGGATAGATAAAGCTGTATGTATGTGTACAGAGGTTGTGTACATGTACACAAGTATACATATTTTTCCACATTACAACTCAATATGTGTGTTACATTGTCAATAAACTAATCTACTTGTTAGTATTAGCATAATGATAAGAGCTGATTCTTAGGATGAGCAGAGGCATAAAAGGGAGTTATAGAAGGTTTCAGAAAAGAAACAAGAATTTGCAACATAAATTTGCTAGTGAGACTTTGTAAATTTGTCTTATGTTTCGAAACAACAGTAATACTCCCTTTATCACTTGTTGAGAACTTACTATATGCCAGACCTTGCTAGGCATGCTGTCTCTTTTTATCCTCACAACAAATCTGTGATTTTAGTACTATTATATCTCCTTGTTACTGATGAAGAAACTGAAGTCTAAAGAAGTTAAAACTTGCTCAAGATCACTTGAGTTGATAAATAATGAGGAGACCTTGTGGATATAAATCTAAGGTTTTGTGAACTGTAAGCCAAATGTTATCTCCATTATACCAAAGGTATGTATGTTTAATTTCTGCAAGGCAAGGACTATGTCTATACAGAATCAGTCTTCATAAAGGCTTATTAATTAGCAGAAAATGATTGGTTATGTTACCTGTAAAAATAATCAGCACATATTTTGGATTTGCCTGCTTCTACTTTTCTACTTGGATATGTATGTTTATAATGTACTTGGAGATAAAGCTTTTTTAATTGCTCATTGTGGATATCAAATTAAAAAAAGGTATCAGGCCAGGGACAGTGGCTCATACCTATAATCCCAGCACATTGGGAGGCCAAGGCGGGAGGATCACTTGAGCTAAGGAGTTTGAGATCAGCCTGGGCAACATGGTGAAACCCCGTCTCTAATAAAAATGCAAAAATTAGCCAGGCATGGTGGCATGTTCCTGTAGTCCCAGCTACTTGGGAAGGCTGAGATGGGAGGATCACTTGAGCCTGGGAGGTCGAGGCTGCAGTGAGTCGAGATGGCATTGCTGCACTCCAGCCTGGGTGACAAAGTGAGACCCTATCTCAAAAAAAAAAAATCAGTTTATTTGAAGAATTAATCATCCAGAAAGTGCTTTTCAAATATTTTTCTTAAGCTAATATAAATTTCTTTTAGAAGTTTTTCTGATACAGTCTTCAGAATATTTATACTTAGAAAAGAAATAAAAAGGGCCTGTCATTTTCTTTTATTTCAGGGGATATCATTTTCAATGCCCAATACCCAGAGTTGCCTCCTGATTTTATCTTTGGAGAGGATGCTGAATTCCTGCCAGACCCCTCAGCTTTGCAGGTGAGCACTGCAGGCTTGGTTGGATGATCTTTATTTGGTGAAAGGAAAACAAAATTGGCTTTTGGCAATTGCTTAACAGACAGATTTGTCACACGTCTGCATTCTTTTCTCACTCCTCTTTTCTCTGTTCTGTGAAATAGATGGAACTCTTAATGTGCCAAAATAGTTAAATAAGAGATTTTTTTTCATTGCCGTTTAGTTTCAGGCTATTTTGAATTAATGAAAGTCTCTAGCATATTGGTTGAAATATTTTTACTTCATTTTAAAGAGACATGTTGAAAACATTTTCTTTGTTTTAATGTAATATTTCATGCCTGCAATCAATTTTCTAATGTTTACTAACACTTCATTACGGGGCTCGTTAGGAGAGTGTTTCTTGGCTCTTCAAGAGGCTGTTTTTATATAGAAGTGAAAGTGGCAAATTTGGACTTGTATCTGCATTATCTCAGTACTACCATCAGAAGGGTAAAGACTAGATTAAATGTTCTTTATTAAGCAACACCAAAACCTTTGTAGTTAAAATGTTTCTGGAATTAAAGCAGAAATATTCACCATCAGGGAAAGGGTGGTGGTACTTGTTGGAGTTCATGTGCTTTAGTAAAAGTTGTGTGTTTTGCATGCTGGGTGGAGAAAAATGTGCCATTTTGTTTAAATGGTTCTGACCAGACAAAATGTCTCTTTTTATTTCTTCTCAAATTTGAGTTTGGTGTGATACCTATACTAGAAGAGGTTTGATTGTTGTTCAAAACTATACTCTTAGTTTTGTTTTCTAGAAATTTTTTATTTTGTTCAAGTTTTATAATGAAAAGTTTTGATTATTTACTTTGGACTCTTGCCCCGCTTCTATCCTTTAAAGGTATTAAACAGGAAGTAGTAACCCAAAGCTAAAGTATTGTCTTAAATATTAGAACATAGCCGTAAAAATATTGTTGGCAAGAGTAAGGTGGATTCATGGTAAAGTTTCTAGTAATTGCACATGAACTGTAATTTTTTTAAATTAAAAAAGTCTGAATTGAATATGCCCCTTTAGATGCTGTGTGTTATATAGTCACCTTGTATTAAAGCTGAGAGTCTTGCCTGGAAAAAAAATTACACGGAGATTTCACCACAGACCTATTCTGTATTAAATCTGCCCAGAGGAGGGTAGCATATGCCAGATGCCAAAGATGTATTACAGGCTAAGTGCTTCAGGAATTTAAAGAAGGTGGTCAGAAAAAGCTTTGTAGTTGAGGTGAGGCTTGTACTCATTCTTGAAGAATGGAACAAAAGTGGGAGGTGTGACAAGAGTATTTCAGGTGGGGGAATGACATAAGCACATTGGAAGAAGCTAGGATTTGTCTAATATATTTCAGAAGGTACTGACAGGTTTGCTGAAATGTAAGTTAATATAAGGATGGGATAGACAAGGTTAGAAAGGTAAATTGGGAGACTGTGGAGCACATTGAATGCTGGGCTAGGAGCCATTGAAGGAAATGATAAAGGGAGAATCATCTAATAGCAGTGTGGTCAATATAATGGAATAAGGAGAGATTGAAGACCAGAATTGAGAATGGTTGTAAACATTCAGTGGAGGGAGAAAGGGCTTTGAACTAGGGTGATGCAAGAAGAAACAGCATAATGGAAAGAATAAAAAAAGAATGTTTACAACTTCCTTTTTTGAAATTGCATTTAAAATTCATAGCACATATCTTTAATATGGGCAAGTATCATATGAGTGTAGAATTTAAACACTAGAAAGATTTAAGATATATTTTATTCTACTTTTCCATTTTAATATTGAGAAAATTGACCTCTAAGATTTATATAATTCTATGTCAGACTCCATATTATAATCCCACTCTTAAGATGTTTAGTCCCTGAGTGAAGTTATCACAAATGTTTTTGAGAAATTAGCTGAAAAAGAACAGCCAAAAAATCAAAGCACTAGATCTAAGTGAAATATTGCAAATCTAGGGGAATACCTTCTCTTTAGTGATAGTTCATCTACAGCCTTGGGTGGACTACCCAGGGCTTCTGCATGGATCAGTGGGCTGAGCAGTCCAGATAAGCAACCAGAGTATACCCTCCACTAGCTGGGCGATGTCCAAATCGTTCTGGAGGTTGCACCTGATGTTCATTGTTGCCTGATTAAAACACTACACAGGTTAACCACAAGGCCTGATCCCCAGCAGACATTGCTCTGAGCGTAGCTTGCCTATGAAAGATTTTTTACTCACCCATTAACAGATTTTGGTTTAATTCTTGGATTCAGTTCAGATATCTTTTTCCCTCCGTGAAATGCTCAGAGCTCAGAGCATAATCACTAGTAAGCTGACTAGTCTACATAAGGTTCTGAATGAAGGTGGAAAACAAATTTCATCACCCATGGAGTGGAAAACAGAATACCTAGATTTCTTGGGTTTTTCCTGAAGTTTGCCTTGCAGATGGGCATGAGTATATGACCTTGGAATCTGGGAGTGTAGTTTCAAGTAGTTCCTGTGGCAAATGTGGAATTTCTTTGAAGTTTCTGGGTTTTATCTTAAAAGTTCATGAAAATTTTATATTTGATTCTATAATATACCTGTATTTTCAAAACAAAATGTATTAAATTACAAATATTTGAGAAAAAAAGATTCTCCAATGTGTCTCAGTTTGAGAAATATAGTTTCAGAGAATGTATGTAATATATGTCATCTTTTATTTATTCAGTTTATTTAAATCAAATCATTCCCCCCTACCCCCAAAAAAGGATTTAAAGTAGCGTAAGTAAAGGACACACATAAGGTTAATAGGAATATGTGACGTGCTATAATCCTTTCAATGAGGCCACCTGTTTCCAAACTCAGACTCTCCGTTTAGGAAGGTGAGTTTCATTAAGGAATTTGAGATTTTCAAATAAATGTAAAATACTAGATAGAGAGGTATCTTATAGATACCAAAGATAAAATCTCATAAAATCATTGAGTTAGGACCTTAATAATGGTCCAGTAGTTCCCAATTCTAGATATACATTAAAATAAATTGAAAAGCCTTTTAAAAATATAGATCCCTGGACCCCACTGGACCTACTGAATTGTATTCTTTGGGGAGCCCAAGAACTTATTAAATTCTCTGGGCTGTTTTTATGATTACTGTGAACTGTTACTGGGAACCACTGACTGAATCCATCTTTTATAGTAATGTTTCCAACAGAAGGCTGTTTGCCTTTGCTTAACATTATTTCCAGTGAAGTATCATTTTCCATTCTTGGAGACAGCTCAAAAGTTTTCTTAAATAACAGCTTTATTGAGACAATTTATATGCCATACAATTCACCTAAAGTGTGTAATTCACTGGTTTTTAGTGTGTTCACAGAATTGTGCAACTGTCACCACAAATTTAAAACATTGTCACAATCCCAGAAGAAACCTCAGACTTCTTAGCAGTGACTTCCCTATCTTCCCACCCCTATCCAACACCACCCAAAGCAGCAACTAATCTGCATTTTGTCTCTATGGATTTGTCTGTTCTGGACATTTCATATCAATGGAATCATATAATATGCTGTTCTTTGTTACTGACCTCTTTTACTTAGCGTAATGTTTTCAGTGAAGCATGTATTACTGTTTTATTGCCAAATACAATTACATTGCATACATATACTACATTTTATTTATCCATTCACCAGTTGATGGATCTACAGGATTGTTGCCATGTTTTAGCTATTATAACTACTGTTGTGTGGATATTTTTATTTCTCGTGGATATATATCTAGGAATGGAATTGCAGGGTCAAATGGTAACTCTATGTTTAACTTTTTGAGGAAATACCAAACTGTTTTTAAAAATGGCTGTGGCATTCTACATTCCTTCCAGCAGTGTATGAGTGTTTCAGTTTCTCTTCATTCTCAGCAACACTTATTATGTCTTTTTGATTATAGGCATCCTAGTGAGTATGAAGTGGTGTTGCATTGTGGTGTTGATGCGCTTTTATGATGGCTAGTGATACTGAGCATCTTTTCATGTGCCTAGTGGCTATTTGTTTACATTCTTGGGAGAAATGTCTATTCAGATCCTTTGCCCATTTAAAAATTGGGTTGTCTTTTATTGTTCAATTGTAAGAGTTCTTTATTCTGAGCATAAAAATAAACAAAAGACAAAGAGCCATATCCATTAGTATTTATTGCTTGCATACTGTGCACCAAACACTGTTCAATATGGAACTTGACCTCAAGACGTCTAAATTTTAGGGAGGCGGCTGGATGCAGCGGCTCATGCCTTGTAATTCTAGCACCCTATCTCTCAATCAATCCATCAATAAATTTTAGGGAGGTAAGGTATAGATATCTAAAAGCAAATACACACAGGTAGTATGTAATTAAATGTTGGAATAATTGAAACAAAAGCAATGCTATGGGATAGTTAAATAGTGTTTTTCAAATACAATATATGATGTGAGAAGAAAGAATTTCAATAGATTAAGACAGAGTCTCCATTATAATGAAAAAGGAAAATTATTGCAGGTTGGAATTGTGGAATTAAAATCATCAAGAAGAAGTTAAGTGATGGGTAGGTTATTCTATAGCTGTCACCCAATTGCTTCCTTAACTTAACCTTCTTCTCTTTTGCCTCTTGCTCACCCCTTTCCAGCCACAGAAGTCCCCTTGCCATTCCTCAGGCATTCTAAACACACTCCCACCTTAGATTCTTTTCATTTGCTCTTGACCGTTTTTATTCACTCTACCTGTAACCCTTACTCCACTTACCTCAATGGCTTGTTCTCTCCTTCCTTGAAGTGTTGTTATGTCAGAGAAGCTTTCCCTGACATCTGTATGCAAAACAGTAATACTCTTTTCAGTACACTCTCGTCTTTGTTATGGTCTGTTTTCTTCAGAGCACTTATCATCATTTGATGATTTTTGGTTACTTGTTTGGTATCTGTCCCTGCCAGGGTGACCCACTGCCTTGATTTGCCTTGGACTGAGGGGTTTTCTGAGATGCAGAACATTCAGTGTTAAAAAAGGACAGTCCCAGGCAAACTGGGATAATGAGTCATCCTGTCTTTTCACTGGAATGAAAGCTTCAGGAGAGAGTGGAATTTGTTCACCGCTGTATCCTGGTAATTTGAAGAGTACCTTGCATGTAGAGGTATACAATGCATATTTGTTAGATAAACAGATTTCCTTTAAGTTTCTGTATTCCTGAAGAGACTTGCTAGTTTCTAGGACTAAAAAATACACTTTAGATTAAAATTTAAAATAGTAGAAAAAAATTTAGTTTTAGAGAAATTTGGAGGGATAAAAATCAGTTAACAGAACCTCTGAAACAATGATTTTCAGCCTCTGTTTTGCAATACCCTGTGGTATATTCAGCTCCCTCAAAGGATATTATGAAATTCTTTACCCCTAAAGTAATAATGATAATTCACTTTAATTTAAAATAAAGTTGCATAAAGGAGGAAGGGTGGATTATAAACTTAATTGAGAAAAGCATGTTGCAATTGTGGTAGATTGGAAAGCACTGCAGTCTGACTTCCTGGTTTGAGGAAGCTGAGGGTAATTTAGTGTTTGGGACAAGCAGCTTCAGGGTAGTGAACCTAATGCTACTGCAGGTATAAGTCACTAATCGTGTGATTCCTTCAGTGACTGTTCTGCTTGAGTAGAATATAAGAGTACCAATACCTTGTCAGTTTTCCTCCTCTGCTGTTCACCGCATTACCTACAGAAAGACATCTTCTGAATGTGTCCTTGCAAAATAGTTCCCATCCCCAGTGTACACAAAATATATACAAAGAATGCACTAAGTTGAAATGTACTGCATGTAACACACTTCAAAAATGCGATCCAGATGTATGGTGCTTGATGCCTAGACACTTCTAAGTGCCTTGGCCTATAACATATTTTAAAATAGAATGTTCTCTCCTTTTTCAAATCTCTGTTTGATGCCTCATTTGAGACCTATAAAACACTTGTCCTTAGCCCTGAAGCTGGACATAGTACTCAAGACAGATAAGTAAGCAGAATTACAGCATAGAGTGACAAGTGTGAAGGTGGAGGTATATGCACAGAGCACTGTGGGAACATGGAGGGGGCACTTTACCAGATCCATGTATGTGTGGTAAGTACCAGCGACTTGGACACATACTTGATTTTTTATAAATAATATATATATCTTAGGTAATTATTATTGACAGATAACCTCCATACAGAAGAGTGTACAAATCACAAGTACATAGCATGGTGAATTTTCAAGAGGTAAACACACATGTGTAAGTAGCACCTAGATCAAGAAGTGATAATTCAAACATTCAGAAGCCTCACTCATATCCTGTTCCGTCACTATGATCACCTTGCCTCAGAGTAAACACTATGCTGACTTGATGTTGACATCATTATTTTTTGATCTTCATACAAACGGAATCAAACTATATGCTTATCTTCTTTCACTCATTATTTATTTGTGAGTGTCACCCATGTAGTTATTTTGGTTGTTGTTCATGCTCATTACTGATAGTATTCTATTGTATGAGCATACCACAGTTTATTTATCCATTCTACTATTGTTTGACACTTAGGTTATTTTCAGATTTTTTTGCTGTTGTGAATATTGCTACTATGAACATTCTTGCTTAGGTTATTTTCCGATTTTTTTGCTGTTGTGAATATTGCTACTATGAACATTCTTGCTTAGGTTATTTTCAGATTTTTTTGCTGTTGTGAATATTGCTACTATGAACATTCTTGTACATGTCTTGGTTAATGCATCTATATCCATTCCTGATGGGTATATATTGAAGGGTGGGCTTGCCCGGTCATATAGTATAGATGATAGGACAGTTTGAGGTTTCTCAACTTTATTAGTTTATCAGTCAGGGTCCAGTCATGAGACAGAAAATGTAGCAGTAATTTGAATAGGGAAAATTTAATATAGAGAATTATTTACCTAAAGGGGTAAAGGAGATCTCTAAAGAATGCAAGATTAGCAGTTGTAGGGAGCAGCTATACTAGGGCTAAGGGAGAATACCCAAAAGGAAACAAACTTTGAAGACCCTTTCTCCTTTCCCATCACGCCCCTGTCACAGCTGAGATTCCCACCTCCTTGTTAGAGAGTGTGGCTGCAGGCTACCGGAAGATGAAAACCTTCACTGGGGGTGCTGTGGGCCAGAATTGATGCAGGTGGCCTACTGGGTGCTGGTAAGCCACGGCTGGCAAAGTGGGAATGGGCTGGTTTCAGTGAAACAGGCTGGAGGAAGGGCACTAATGGGTCTCCTGCATGGCTCTGGTGACTGCACTGTGGGAGGAAGGAGGAAAGTACACAGAACCAAGATAAGAATCTCTTCTCTCTGCTGTGCCTTGCACTGTCTCTCCATCACTCTGTTAACAAGCTGAATACTGTACCTGTTGGCAAAGGAAAATTGTTTACAGGTTCTGTCCCCAGCTTCATAAACAGGGTAAAGCAGAGTGGCTTTGGGAGATGAGAGGCAATAAATGAATGAATAGCACAACTAGATAATGCCAAACTTATCTTCCAGTTTATTATTTTTACTATTAAACCTATCCTTATGAGTTCTTAAGTTTAGAGAATATGTTCTTCAGTTCCACAATTCCATTCAATTCCTTTCTATAAATTCCAATTCTCTGGTTAATTTATCTTTTCATCTATCTTTTCATATTCTAAATGGCTTTCTCCACTTTCTTGCATATGTAAATCATATTTATTTTCTAGTCCTTGTGAGCTAATTCTAGTATCTGAAATGTGTTTGGGCTTTTTTGTTTTGTTTGCTATTTTTTTTTTTTTTTTTTTTGGTTCTCCATCACTTGGCTCTGTTTTTGGTGTTTCTGGTAGTTTTGAGTGAATGTCAGACATTCCAGTTAAAACACTATAGAGGCTCCAGATAACGCTATCTTCTTCCAGAAAGAGGGTTTATTGTCCCCCCTGGTAGGGACATAGGCTGATGTGATTGGTTGATCACTTTAATCCAGTCAGGGATTTTGCTGAGTCGAGGCTAGTTTATGGCTTTGCTAAGAGTCTGTTTACTTCTGGTTCACTTCTGTCCTGGAATAGTGTTCTTCAGGGTTTTACTTGGGAGGCTGGAGTGGCCAGTATTCCTAAACAATTCTAAGTGCCTTGGCCCACAATATACTTTAGGATAGAATTCTCTGTCATTTGTCGAATATTTAAACACACAAGCAATATGGATCCCAAATTCTAAATGTTGTCTTACAAGACTGCTGATTGCTTTGCTGTATTTTTCACAGGCGTTTTCTTAATTTTTAGCTTCTTGACCTGGGCTACCCCGGAATTCTTCAAAGTCTTGAGGGGAGCTGGCTGCATTTTTGAGGTCTCTCAACACTGCCAAAAGTTCCAGTGGTTTCTCTAAGCCTCAGCAGCAGTTTTGTGACTGTGTGGAGCCTGGATTATCAGCCTCCCTCCTGTACCCAGAATTTGCAAATGTCCCCTGGGTAAAACCAGCTGGAGACATCAGTTCCTCACCCTGAGGTTCTCTCCTCGTGATTCTCAGCCTCCCAGTTCTCATTGCTTCCATAGATAGCAAATACCTTCAGATAGATTTCTATATTTTATTTAGCTTTCTAGTTGTTTTTATTGAGAGTGCTGGTCTGTGTAGAGCTACTTCATCCCACCTGGAAGCATAAGTCCTCTGTATTATATTTTGAGAACACATAATTTTACAATTTACCTTCAAAGTAATAGTACGAAAGACTTCAGCAGATGATAAAATACAGTGTACATGTATTACACCTTGGTAGGAATACAGAATTAATAAAGTTAATTGTTAATAATTAATAAAAATGATATTAATAAAATGTTCAATAAGATTAATAAAAATTAACAAAATGAAGATTACAGTACTTCTTCATTTTTTATGAAAACCTAGATGTTAACTTCCAATATATACATTCCTAAGGTAGAAATAAGAACATTATATAGCATGGCATCTCTGGTTCTCTTGATTTTAATGCAGCATGTAATCAAAGGATGCATCATCAGTAAATGACCCAAGAGAATATGAGAAAATTACTAGAAATTTTGGTGGAAAACTGGTTTATGTGTTGATGAACTAAAAACTATTGTATTTTTACCATGTCTATTTTCTCAGCCAGGGAAACATTTTATGAGGTAGGAAGAAAATTAATATTATTATTATTATTTTTTAAATATACTTCCTAAAGGAAGACGTGGAAGAACCCTCGTTAAAAATTATGATGTATGATTTCATCTGTTTTCAAAGGTGTTGCTATTATATTATAGCCAATTATAGATTAAAAAGAGTATTAATATATACACATATGCATACACAAATAATTTGAAAGCATGTGTTATAAACAAAGCTTTAAAAGCATAGTTGTCGAAAAACAACATCTTGAAAGCACAAACAAGGTACATTAAAAATGTTCACTCTCATAAGACAAATGAAAAAAAGGCAAACCAAGTTATTTTTTGAAATCCAATGGCAAATATAACATTTAGCAGATGTTGCCAGTTTTGATTTACTCTATTGAATTGTAAAACAGCTTTTGGGAAAATGAGGTACTGAGTTGAGTGTAAACCACTGCAATTCAAGAATATGCTTATCCAGAGGAGTTATTTAATCAGTTTTGAAGATTCCCCTTTGTCATTGGTTGGTCATCTCTTGTCATCCACCTACTCTTCGTCACCTCCTATTCTCTCCACCACTCTCTTCAAAGAGCTGGATTTTTAAATAATAATAATTAGCATTCAAAATGCAAATAAGTACCAAGAAAAACCAGTCTGTAACCCTATATGACTTAAAGATGAATATTCACGGTTTAGTAGATATTTATTTCTGGTGTTTTTCTGCCTATGCTATGTGGACATATGTACAATACATTTTTCAATTTTTAAATTTTATATGTTATTGTAAGCATTTTTCCTATGACATTACAGATTTATCATAAGCACCTTTTAAAATTGGCTTTTGTTCTTTTGATCTGTTCCTGATTGCTAGTACCTCTCTAGGAAGATGAAAGATGTATCTCAAACCAGTCCTTTTTCTTTATTTTTGTTTGTTACTCATAGAGAGTTCCACTTGAAGCTAAAAGAAATGATGATTACTTGTGAATTCTTAACCACCTTTCCCCTTACCCTGACTAACTAATAGTTGGTTATGGTTAATAACTTACAAAAAAATCTATTAGTTCATCATTTTAAGACTAATGTCTGTCAACAGGGATTCTACCTTTGTTTCTCTTAAGAAAATAAGGGAGAAATGAAGGTTTTAGTAACATTAAAATTGGTTTTGGCTAATATATTATACCATTGAGCAGAAGATAGAGAATCAATCTTTCACTAGGACTTTGGTTTAATTGGAGAATCAGGACTTAGACATTAAAAGGGAAATATTGTAGCAAGTTACATAGAGTGTATTGTCATAGCAGATTATATACATCTTTATTGCATTATATTCTTAAATATAAATAAAAAACAGCCTTAGGTTTTATTTTCCTTTTTTTCTTCTTCCTAATATGGTTTACAAAGACATTGAAACTTTTGTGAAATGTTCATGATTTGGGGATAATATTTTTTCCTTTATGATACTGAGGATTTCAGAAATTTTTAATGCCTCTTTAGCCACTTGCTGTTAAGTAAGCTTCCTGAAATAGTTATGAACTTCATGTGTATACATTAGATTTTCAGAGGAGTCAGACTTTTATTATATATTTAAAAAGAATGTACAGTTGATTGTTGATTATATTCCCTCAGGATCTTTAAATTATTTCATATTCTTCACTTGTTTCAAAGGCTGGTGTTACAACTAGCTTGCTTTGTACGCTTTTGGTATACAGGGTCTTTTGAGGAAAGGGCTATTTATTTTTTAATAAAGTTTTAATTTTAGAATTTTAGTTTTAGATTTATAGAAATGTTGCCAAGACAGTACAGAGAGCAGAGAGTTCTTGAATGCCTCACATTCAGTTTCTCCTATTATTAATATCTTACATTACTATGGTATGTTTGTAACAATTGATAAACCAATATTGATATATTATTATTAACTAAAGTCCATACTTTATTCAGATTTTTAAAGTTGTTTCCTGATGTCCTTTTTCTGTTCTAGGATCCCATCTAGGATTCCACGTTGCATTTAGTCATATGTCCTTTTGGGATCCTCTTGTGACAGTTTTTCCTATTTTCCTTGTTTTTGATAACTTTGATGGTTTTGCAGAGTAACTGGCAGGCTATTTTATAGAATGTCACTCAGTTGGGATTTGTCTGATTTTTTTTCATGTTTAGGCTGTGGTTATGGGCTTTTGGTAGGAAGACTTCAGAGATACAAAGCTGTTTTCATTACATATCAAGTCATATTGATAGTCATGTATTATCAATAGAACTTTTCAGTGTTGTTGACCTTAATCACTTGGCTTGAGGGAGCTACCCTGTAAAGCTATTCTTTCTTTCCCTCTTTTATACTGTACTATGGAAGGGACTCACTGTGTGTAACCCTTAGAAGTGGGGAATTATACCCTCTTTGAGGGCAGTGTCTAATAAATTATTTGGAATTTTACTGCATGGGAGATTCATCTCTTCTCCCCATTTATTCATTTATCCAATCATTTATTTATGTCAGTATGGACTTACAGATATTTATTTTATACTTTGGGTTACAGTGCAATACTATGTTATCTATTTTGTTATTCAAATTCTTCCAGCTTTGGACATTGGACATTCTTTCACTTGGTTTCTGTATTCCTTTGACATGCCTCCATCATTATAGGGTTTTTATTTATTTGTTTTTTTGAAACATTTTCTTACTTCCTGGTACTATGAGATGATCTAGGTTCATCTTGTCAGTTTCTTGCTTCAGTCTTAGTATCATCCATTTCTCTGAGGAGCCCTTGTCCTTTTTATTGGAGAAAGGTTTTAGAAACCAAGATCTGATTGCTAGTGTGCTTGTTGCTACTGGGATGTCATTGCTTTTATTTAGGTCCTTTCAGCTCACAGAACAAGGAAATGTGCATATCTATAAATATTTGTATATGTAGCCATCTGTACCTATATTAAGGGAAACATGATTTCATACTATTGTCTTCAACTCTTATCCACTTCCACATGGGTCATTCTAGTCACCAGGAAGGATTATTTTAAGATCACATTTGTGTATGTACTGATGTCTGCCTTCCTGTGATATTATTCCTTTTTATTAGTTAATTCCTTCTACAAACATGTATTGAGTGTATATTATATTTAAGCCTTGTACTAAGTGCAAGGGATACAAAAATGAATGATTCATTGATGCCTTCACAATTTCTTCAATACCTGTTTGTTGAATACCTCATATTTAGCACTGTGCTCCATTCTCACACTTTAGTAGTGGGGAAAATATGGCTACAGACAGTTATGCTATAAGGCGAAATGTAACTGTGATACAAGGTGGGGAAAAAAGTGTGTTCTTGTGTTGCTTAAATAGTAGCTAAGACTGAGTGATTTATAAAGGAGAGTAGTCTCTTTTGGCTTACAGTTCTGCAGGCTATACAGAAAACATGGCATGGCATCTGCTTCTGGAAAGAGCCTCAGGGATCTTACAATTATGGCAGAAGGCAAAGGGGAAGTAGGCATGTCACATGGTGAGAGCAGGAGCAAGAGGGAGAGGAGGGGCGGCCACACTTTTTCGAACTGTCAGATCTCATGTGAATTCAGAGTGAGAACTCACTGATTACCATGAGGTTAGACCCACCCCTATGAACCAGACACCTCCCACCAGGCCCCAACTCCAACATTGGGAGTTACATTTCAACATGAGATTTGGAGGGGACAGAAGTCCAAACTATATCAGAAAGATAATAACAAAGTTCAGATGAAGAAAAATTACTTCAGGAAAGATAGTCATGTGATGAATTTAGCGGTTAGAACCTGGTGAGATACAAGTGACAGAAAATACAATCAAACAGGTTAAAAAAAATTGATTTGTTCATATACCAGTAAAGACCAGAAGTAGAACTAGCTTGGGGTGTGAATAGTTTTAGGGCTTAAACAATGTAATCAGGGCTTTGCTTTGCCTTCTGCTCATGCTGATATTATCCTTGGTCTCTTCCTAGTATCTCCTAGTACTTCTAGGTGAACATCATAACACATAGTTCCAAAGAAGAGAAAGTCTGGTATCACAGAGTCTTGGAATTGAGACTTGTTTGTTTTGACTCTTTTCATATAGGTCATTGTATCCATGAACATTATTGCTCTGGGGCACAGAATGTGCTGATGAGCTTAGCTTTGTATATATGCTTCATCTGTTTCACAGATGTTGGTTTTGTGATTATTATTAATTAAGCTATTCATTTTTGTTTTGTGAACTTGTCCATGTATTTGTTATATTTTACAATATATTTTTTAAAAAAGAGCTAAATATGTTTAGCATATAAATTTTAATCAATGTAATTCATCAGATTCAGGTAGTCCACTTAATTCTAAGATGGCTATCTACAAAGAAACTTACTCCTAAGCACATCATGGCAAATGACAGAAAACCAAAGACAAGGAGAAAAATCTGAAAACAACCAGAGAAAACAAAAAAGCAACCATTAGATTGTTAGCTGACTTCTGAGTAGCAATAATGGAAGATAGAATACAGTTTAGTGATATATTTGATGTGATAAACTAAACAACAATTTAAAATCCTATATCTAGCAAAAAGATTCTTAACTAAGTGAAATAAATCTATTTTCAAGTAAACGAAAGCAGAGACTTCATCATTAGCAAACCTTTACTAATTCTTCAGGGAAATGAAAGATAAAAATCTCAGATGGAAGACTAGAGATGCAGATAGGCATAAAGAGCAACAAAATATAATAAAGGGAGCTAGTAGTTAAAGAGTGTATAAAATTATAAATCATCTAGAGGGTGTTTCAGCTAGAATTGTTTTATACATTCTGGCGGTTGTTAGAATTTATGTTCCCAATATATTTCACGTAGGCAAATATTAAATTATGTGACTTCTTGTTATTTACTGGTTGGGGAGTGGGGAAGTGGGTAAATATAGGGTGAAAAAAGAAAATGACACTAAAGCTTGGCTTTGCAAGTGGCTAATTTAATGCTGACCGTGTCTGCCATCCTGCTTTCTGCATTTATCTTCTTGTAGCGCTGTGATTATTTCTTGGGGACATCAGGATATATTGATTGCTGGTTCCTAGCTCCCAAAGATTTCAATTTATTTACTTAGTCTGGGGTAGAACCTGGGTATCAGTGGCTTTGGAAAGCCATTTCTAAGGCTGGGCAACATGGCAAAACCTTGTCACTACAAAAAACACAAAAATTAGCCATGCATGGTGGCTTACACCTGTAGTTGCAGCTACTTGGCAGGCGGAGGTGGGAGAATCCCTTGAGCTCAGGAAGTTGAGGCTGCAGTGAGCTGAGATGGTACCACGGCACTCTAGCTTGGGTGACGGAGTGAGACCCTGTCTCAAAAACAACAAACAAACAAAGCCAATTCTAGTGTTATAACCAGAGTCGAGAACTACAGGTTTTGGAAATGAATATGGGCGAGACAGATCTTAATTCTAGACTTAGTTTTATTGATTACTAGTTGGATTATGGTGGATCTATGTATTTATTTATTGTTAAAACTGATAAGTACCTATCTCACAGGGCCATTTTAGGGAATAAAGACAGTAACATTCAAATGTAGAAATGAAAAGAAAACCAGAGGTGTGGAGGTCAAAATGACCAAGGGCAACGTATAATCATTATCAGAGAGAGCTTAGCATGTGGACGTATTTTCAAAGAAGCCCTAAGTTTACCTTTATAATTGAAGCAGTTTGTTTGATTTTTGTACTTATCTTTCAACTCCTATCGAAATGAGGTTTTGTACTTGCTGAGGTCTTTAGGATTGGGATTATTCTGCTGTACTTGGGTTATCTACAGGAATGGGCACATGACAGAGGAAGAGTCTTATAAGTTTTGAACCTGTTTCTAATATATGTTTTCTCCAACATTTTTAAAAAGCAAAAAAAAAAAACAAAAAAAAAACCTTAGCCATTAAAAAACATTTCAGAGAAATTATCTGCATCCTGCTGAGAATTTTATGCCAAACTGCAGCCCCCACACAAGCTTTGGAGAGCCAAGATGTTTAAACCTGTGAAGTACAACGCCAGCTCAACCCTTACACTGGTTTGATGTAATCCTTTAACCACAGAACGGTTTCTAGCCTTGAATTGACAATGACTCAGTGGACCTTGTATACATTTGAAGAATATTTTTAAGTAGGTAGGATTATGAAAATAGAAGTACAACAGTATTCTAAACAAAATATTCAACACATTGTATACAGTTTCTTGAATATGTTTCAAGAACATTTATGAAGAAGCCAGATTGAAAAGTAAAATCTGGATTATTATAGAATTTTTAAAAGACGGACAGCTAATTACTTACAGTATCTAACTAAAATAGTCTACCAGAGGTTATCAGCCACTTTTAAAAATCAAACAGCGTGGTTCATTAGGAGATTAAAAAATTGATTTGCATAAACACTAATTGACATAACAATTATATATAATTTGTGTGTTTAAAGATACTTTTTTTTTTTTGGTTTTTGTTAAGAGATAGGGATCTCTGCTGCCTAGACTGGAAGTGCAGTGGCACAATCATAGCTCACTGCTGCCTCGACTTCCTGAGCTTAGGTGATCCCACCTTAGCCTCTTGAGTAGGTGGGATCACACTTCCATGCCTGGCTTAATGATATATTTTTAAAAGATTTATTTTATTGATTTTAGTAATTTGAAGATGTTTCCAAGGTTACCATAAACTTTAGCCTAGTTAGCACCTATGGGAATTATTTTTAAAAGGCAAAATATGTCTCAATTTTTGACTTTAATTTAAAATTAATTTAATGTAGTAAAAGTATAAGTTAACTGTTTATTTTACTTTCAGCTCCTATCTAGGTTCTACTCCAAAGTCAGTGAATCTACACAGATTAAATTGAAAGCATTTTCAAGTCAGGAAAAAAAACTATTTCAAACATTTGAGTTTTTATGTTTTTATTGGTATATGAATATAAATGAATAGAAATAATTTTGGAATTAGCTATAGATTTATGTTATGTAGGTATCTTGTCTAGTTCATAGTGAATACATTATAGACAACCTTAATTGTGTTTTACTGAGTTAGAAAATCTGTAATAGTAATTTTCAACCTTTTAGTACTAAATGTAAACAATTGAAATACTATCTGTTAATCCAAGAATTTTGGCTTCCTGAAGACAAGTTAAAGGCCATTTCTTATGCTTTGTTAGTATTTTTTTGACTTTTAAATTTGTAATTATTAAATTTTAGATAAAAACTTTGGTGCTATTTTCAACATGCCCTGTAAAAATTTCTGTTTTTCAAGGAAACAATGCATTTAAAAATGTTTATAACATTTAGAAGAAAGGACTAAGGAAGTATTTAAAATTGATAATTTTTAAAGCCAGATTAAAGAAATAAGATTAATTACATAGCTTCTTTAACTGTTAACATCATGTCATGGCTATAAATTTGTAACTAGCCATTTTAGAAATCAAATCATAATTCTTGGGTATAATTTTGAGAAATCAAAACACAAAATTAATTATAACTGTCGAATTTCCTTATTTGAAAAACTTTCTATTTTGGAGTATTGTATAATGAATCCCATGGATCTCGTTTCAATAATTACCACGTCATAATCTACACTTCTATTCACTTACTGCCTAGCATGATAGTTTGAAGCAAACCCCACAATTATGACATTTCGTCTGTAAATATTTCAGTATAGTACTCAAAAACATAAGAAATCTTTTTAAAAGCATAACCAAAATACCATTATCTTATCTAAACAAACTGACAGTAACTCTCTAGTGTCATCAAATAACCAGCCATTGTTCAAATTCCTAATTGTTTGAATTAAGATCTATGCATTTCGATTGTTATGTCTAGTCTCTCTCTCTGTCTCTTTTTTTTGTTTGTTTGTTTGAGACAGAGTCTTGCACTGTTGCCTGGGCTGGAGTGTAGTGGTGCCATCTTGGCTTACTTCAATCTACCTCCTGGGTTCAATCAATTCTTCTGCCTTAGCCTCTCAAGTAGCTGGGACAACAGACGTGTGCCACCATGCCTGGCTTTTTTTTTTTTTTTTTTTTTTGATTTTTAGTAGGGACGAGGTTTCACTGTGTTAGCCAGGATGGTCTTGATCTCCTGACCTCGTGATCTGCCCGCCTCAGCCTCCCAAAGTGCTGGGATTACAGGCGTGAACCACTGTGCCCAGCCGTCTCTTTTAACTTATTAGTTTTCTCCATCTTTTTTTTTCCTTCCTTTATTTTATTTTATTTTTTTTTATTACAATTCATAGCTGCAGAAACTGGGCCATTTGTCCTGGAAAATTACCACAGACTAGATTTTGCTGATTGTATCTCTGCAGTATAGTTTCACATGTTTCTTTGTTCCTCTGCAGTTCATATAAATTGGTAGTTGGATATATGTCCCAAATTTCTTTTACCTTAAATTACTTGGTACATAGTCACAAACCATCAGTAAACCTGGTTTCTCCTACACCTCTGGTCTGAGTTTTGTGAAATAGCTGAAATAAGGACTATGTGCTTTATTTTATACACGACATATACAGGAATCTTTAGATTTTATTTAGATAATTGTATATAATGCTTGACGGAAGATTTGAATTTGCAGTGACATTATTTAGAGCAAAATGAGACAAATATGTATATAGGAAATAGAAAAGAACTACCAAAAGCAACAAGGATTCTAAAGATACAGTATCCTGGTGTCATTTATTTTAAGGACAGGTAGCCTATTCACTGAAAACTTCCCTAACCATATCACTCTTTTTAAAAACTGTCTATCTGTTTTTACAATAATGACCCCTGTTCATCAAGTAAGGTGAATTATACTAAATATGCTTTATTTTAAACAGTAACAGGGGCAACTAGAGAGTTAACAGTTTAGTTTAGCACTTGAAGGATTAAGGAATTACATATTGTAGTTGAAAAATATGGTGATCTGGTTAGTCTGCAACCTCTGTTTATGATATATTTAATGTGTGTATATTGAGGATAGGTGTCATATATAAAAATTACAGAAATTCTTCTGTATTGAGAGTAGTTGGGAAATAAGGTACACTGCCTAGTCAAATATTTAGACTCATAAAAATATACTACATAAGCTTTATGTGGATCACCAACTCTTTTAAAATAATTGATTTTTAATAAAATACCCCTTACACTAAAAGTAGAACATAATTTGATCTTTTTTTGATGGTTCAGAAGCATTTAAGAGACCTGATAGCATCAGAATTATTATTAGCCTTAATTATCATTATATTGTAGCTGCATAGCAGAGTTGATTAATGCAGAGTTCCAAAGTAATGTTTGTTACCATAGAATTTTCACTGGATTAAGAAAGCCTGAATGGTAGTCACAGAGAATCACATAAAGAGACAAGAACCACTGTGGATGCATATATATATGTGTGGCTGCATACATAGACTTGTATTTTCTCATGTGCACAGGTGTACATATTATTGTTAAACTTACAGTGTATATTGTTAAACATATATACATATATATCAACTTGTGACATGTGTGTCCATTACCAGTACTAAGGAAGCTGCAAATGGAAGGAATTTGATCAAAATTTACCAAGAGGAAATTGGCTCCAAGACATAATGCTTTTGGCTGGAGAAGATAGTGATCCTGGCACTGTATACTCTCTATTTCCTTGTTAGAGCTCCAAGATTGAAAGAATTAGCTACATAGAGACAGATGCTTGGTAGCTTTCTGGAAGCACAATTATAAGGTTTATGAAAAACAGGAAGATCAACATCGCATACAGGTTTTATGAACTGGGAACTGATTTAATGTGCTATTTTGTATCTCTTAGACCTTGTCTATTGAGCCATAATAATTTCATTTCATTTTTATAACTTTTTTTACATTCTTATTTTAAATGTGATAGCTTTTGGAAAGAAATTATGTCTTAGAATGCTTTTAAGATGCTATTTTTCAGACTGTTTAAACTTTTTGTGATTGATGACTGTAATTAATCATATTGCAATATTATATTTTCAGAATTGCTCTCCAATTTTCTTTTGTCTACTTCTGCTAATAACCACAGATTAACTTGGCTCCCAATAGCCAGTATCTTTATTGACCCCGGAAAATTTTTTGGATCCTTTAATATACCTAATTTAGTTTATAATGAATTGAATAGTGGTGATCATTCACTTGGAAAATAATTTGAGTGCCCACTTTGAATAGCCCATAATGTCTAACACAGTATTTGCATAGAGATGAATAAGATTCTGTTCCTGTTCTCCAATAGTGTATAGCCTTATTAGAAGGAAGGTGATATGAAGTAACTACATTACCCAGACAATCAGTGGTTCCTTATTAACATTACTGGATGCATTGAATAGGAGAGGTTTCTTTTTATCTTTAATTTTCAGTGACTGAGAAACTTCAGCTATTCTTTCTGCGGCATTTTGCTTACATGACACCAATAAACACCTGATGCGTCTATCATAAATGAAGAGACCACGGGAGGAAATAAATAGTTTTTTTAGAAGATGCCCTCAAATCTCAATAATCTTATTTGTAGCCGGGGCTACCAACTCAAATGTCTGAAGGAGCCAGCCAAGTGTCCTCAAGTAACACAAATGAATGAGAAAGTAGGTATGAAACAGCTGGAATTGGTGGGGATTGTGACCTGCCGAAGTGTGTATGCTTTGTCAAAACATTTTCAAATAAAAATTTGTGTGGGTCAAAGAAAGCATGTCTGCAGGCTGAGGTGGCCAATTTGCAAATGTTCCATAATTCTTTACTCTTAATGAAACCATTACAAAAACATTTGAGAGAAATGATGATTTAAAATTAAACACAAATGAATATGTCCAATTTGAGAATAATCACACCATTTAGCAAGCTATTTGGCACTTTCCCCTCTAGGGCACAAGTGACATTAAATCAGGTGTGATGGGATATCGGGGGAGCCTGGATGATATTACAGATCTAGGCAGATGAAAGGATCAAGTTTAGTAAAATTCACTACTGTAGGAGAAGCAGAAAGGAGCAAGAGTGATGTTGGCTCTCCATTGTTGAAGATGTTTCCCCTCGCTTAGATATGGGCAGCTCAGGTGTTAATCATTGTTAGAAGTAGAGCAGAGGTCTGGAGACGCAATCTGTAACTTCCTGGGATACTTGTGGGGCAACTAGTGGAAAGCTCTAGTGGGTGGAGCTTTTAGCCATCATTTAGTCGGTGGATTGTATGTGACAGTCTGTTGAATTTATATGAAATTATTTGGGCCCTTAATCACAATAAGAAAATTCATCAGAAAAACAATTAAGTATTCTGGATTTTGCCTGCTATCTGAATGCCTGAACCTGACTCCAAAATCATGAAAAGATTATTTAGGACCAAGGAGCAGGTCTCACCCCAGGCATACTTAATCAGTGTATCAGAGGGTTGGATGTGATACTCTGTCTTTTTAAGATGCTCCTACAGTTATTCTGATGATAGCCAGTGTGGAAGCTAGGGTTGTAGGTGGGAAAGGTTCATATATACTTGTAGGGAAAGATCAGGCTTCCCTGGTTAATGAAGATTGAACATTGGCAGCCTTCCATTAAGGGATTTTTAAAAAAATAAAATGCTCTTTATTAATAAAAAGAAACCTCGTCTGTTTGATAATGAGTTGATGGCAACATAAATTGGTAGCTTGGGATATTACGGCATTGTTAAGGTTTGTGAAGCACTCATTGGAGAGAGTATGTCTTCATGATTATTTACCCTGAGAGCTGGGAAAGGCTATATGGATGGTACCACTTGAAACAGATGCTTTTATTTAGTTTACTTTGAAAGGCACCACAATTTTGAAAGAACTGGTGAGGGATGGGTTTGGGGGCTAGAGACAGATGGTAACAGTTGAAGGAAGAGACAGCTGATGAAACAGTAATCACTGTATATTGCTAAGTTGATAAATGGTTTGAAGGCAGTCACCAAGGCTGCCTTCTGGGGACCCATTTTGAGTCTCTCTGGAGAGAGAATGTATGCAAAAGATGTAAAGGTTTACTGGTCAGAGGCACATATTCACATTTCTAGCTTGGCATGGAGCCAGCGCTCATATGATATCACCGGACAGCTTGTACGTGCTGAACATGTGCTAGTCAAGTGGAGGAAAGGTAAAAATATCTCCTGTTTAAGGGACCATGAAGGCAGTGAAGGCCTCCTATGTAAGCTCAGTGCTAAAGGGCTGGTGTACTGCTCATTGTATGCATGTCAGTAATCAAAGGGTCCTTATTTAGTCTGGAACAGTTGTTCATTTTTCTCCTTTAAGTCCTTCAGTGGGACTGTTGGCTTTTTTAGATGTCTCACCTGATTACCCACTGAATCAAATAACTTATTGGTGTTTGAAAATCTCTGGAATGGGGAACATCTCAGATGCCTATTTCAGATCCATCTTAACTTAAATTTATTGAATGAGTTGTAATATACGAAAATATAGTTTGTATTTTTCCTCCATTCCTTATTGTTTATTTTTTCCTTAAGAGAAATGATTATAATCATTGTTGGGTTAGTAGAAACAGATTAATCCTCTATGTAGATTTTCTGCAGTTAAATGTAGGAAGCTACTCAACTTTTGTCTCTGGCAGAAAACCCAAACCAAATCTATACTGTTGGTTGAAGTGCTCTTGAATAGTTACATGGCCTAGTGAGAGCTCATGTGCCTCTCCTTCTGATCTTTCCCCTAAAGAGGTAAAATGGTGATAATGGTGTTGTGGTGTGTCAGCACTCTTTTATTTTCTTCTTTTTTTTTTTTTGCCAATTTTTTTTTAAGTGACAGAAACCTAATTCAAGCTGGCTTTAACTATAAAGAGAATTAATTGTCTTACAGAACCTAACAGTCCAGAATTGAACATCAGACAAAACTTGGTCTAGAGGCTGAAATAATATCATTTAAGGACCTGGTTTCTTGCCATTTCTTTTCTTCTCTGCTCTGCCTCCCATTGTGTTGACTTTTAGTCTTCGTATCCACACAACGTGACAAGTCCTTTCCCTTTTGAATACAGAATTGTTATTCCAATTCAGAATTTATATTCTCCTATAATAGAAAGAAAGAAAGCCTTTATTTCTCAGCAGTCCCAGGTAATGTCTTTATTTATCTCATTGGGTTTGATTGGATATGTGCCCAATGGCTGATTCAAACATTGAGGCTAAGTACATAGGCAATATTGATGGGGTTAGTGAGGACCTATAGAGCTTATGGAGAACTGGAGCTTCTCACTCAAAACTCATGCCTGAGAATGGGGAAGGGAGGTCTCCCCCACAAAATTTGGGTTGGTATTAGCAATAGGAGGGAAAATGGATGTTAGACATGAAACAATGGATGTTTACTAAATGTAGGTTTAGGCCAAGGATATTATATGGATCTGGGGACAGGAGGTTAGAGTTTTTTAGGTGGAAGAGTAAAGATATTGAAAGCTCTTAGGCCCACTTACACATAAATTGTGTTACTAGGACATTGGTGGTTTTAAGGAAACTGGCCAGGAAGGCCTATAACTGGGATTTTGACTAAGAGGAAGAGGGTCTGGCAAATACTACAGGTCTAGAATAAAGTCCAGGGAGCTCAGCTAAGGTGAGGAGAAATAGTTACATAATATAAATCACTGTAGCCAAGGGACCTAGTCTCACTAGGGAAGTCATCTAGAACAGAGGTCAGAAACCAGGTGTCAGAGCCTGCAGATGTTTCTCCAGTTGTACATAACAACTTGGTTGAATCTGTTTACTCTTCTTGTTCCATGCCTCCCATTCCAATGGGTTTCTGTGTGATTATCATAGTCAGAAGAAAATGAGAATCTACCATGGCTTCTGGTGCCAACTGAGACAGGAAAAAAGGTACCATCTTGATCTGGGAGAATGGTTAGGAGTCCCCTGTGGCTATAAAATATTCAGTGCCAGCAAAGGGTCACTAAGCTTGAATGATCTTTCATGTGATTTAAATAATTTGCTCCAAGTTTAAAATCTTCTGACAGAATTGGGATTCTTAACTTTGTAAGTTTGAAAGATTCCTGAAGACATTTTCTAATGAAAAGTGTAACACTAACAAAGTGTTTGCTTTAACTAAATGATTGCAGTTAATTTCTTGTAAAGAAACACAGAAGCACACATTAACTTAAAATAAGCTCACACTGTTGTTTCTTGTAGTACAGCCAGGAAAAACAGTAACAAGCTGTCTCCTTCAAAATCATCCCTGGATGATATTCGAGCAACCTGGAAAATTTAAATTAATTCCCAGGAAAAACAATTTGAATTAAGTTAGAAATCATCTTTGCTAATTTCCTTTCTGCCATTGCCTTTCATTCACTGGGTCTGGGTAGCATTAATTTAGAAGGTGTGTGGCATCAATAGCTCAGGTAAATAGTGACAATTCATTTCAGAGCCACATCCAACCTGGGGCCACAAAAAAGAGTTTTAATGTTTAGGATTCATAAATCAAATTTTATCCTACACTGATATTTTGTCCTAATAGTATTACTTCATATATTTTTAAGAAACTACTCGTTTAAAACTTGAGCATTTTGGCCCCAAATAGATTTGATTTTGTATTTAAAAGATATGACCTTAAAATTGTGAGGATAAAGACAACACCTATGGAAGAAATAGAGTAGCTTTAGCATTAGTCAATCTAGTACTCTTGAAGATGCTTATATTCAATAATTTTAGTGTTCCTAGCCCTAGTTCTCTAATACATGTTTTGGCAAATATGTTATTTTTATTCTCTGAGTGGTTACAGTTTTAAGAGAAGAATGGCTAATTAAGATTCTTTTTCTTTCAAGGGTATTCTTTTCTTTTAATTTCTGTCCCTTTTGAGAGAGTTTCCAAGATAGAAAGGAATCTACCTACTTTCTTCCTCTTAATAAATGAGGAAGATTGGATCGAGAGATGTGGTTTAAGATTTCTTCCCTTTCCACTTCTGTCTCACCTTTGTTTCCTCCCATTTATCCATCCCCAGTTCTTAAGAAAGAAATGCAAGTTGGAAATAAGCTGGGTGATCCTAGAGACTTATTTGGAGTAAAAATTCAAGATGGAATGGGGATGCATACTGATCGCCTTCTTTTAAGAGGAACTGAAAGGTAGTCTGTATAGCAACTTATAATGGGCAGGAAGGGACATTACAGGCTTTTGAATTTTATAAATGGAGCAATAATTATAATTAGGTATCATTTTGGCATACTTTTACATGTTTTAGGTTTACAGTTTACTTGCTTATGGAAGAAACTAGACGTGTGAAGTATGCCACCTCCAAAGATTCT
This sequence comes from Sapajus apella, assembly GCF_009761245.1. Taxonomy (NCBI): domain Eukaryota; kingdom Metazoa; phylum Chordata; class Mammalia; order Primates; family Cebidae; genus Sapajus; species Sapajus apella. The sequence continues at coordinate 1,694,046 of NW_022436984.1, forward strand.
GAGACACTGGCACAAAATTGAGATGATAAATTCTGATAACATTCCACCAGTAGGTCATCTCTTGATAGATATTTGAACATGCCCTAGGATTCCTCTGTTAGTTGGAAGTTTGGCTTATCTAGCAACTGGGTGAGGCTGCCTACTGAATGGCATTTTGAAAAGTTCAGACTTACACTTTTCTATTTTGCTTTTTCTTCATTATAAGTCTTTCCAGTCCTATCACAAACTTTTGTGGGAAAGTGATTTTTTAGCTGCAATGGTATTTGTGTGCATTTTTCCCAAGACATGTGTCCTCCTCAAGAATATAGAACTGTCATGTTCTGTATTGACATGAGAGTCAGGATCACATTACCACAAGTAGCTAGAAGATTTTATTGATTGTAACCCAGGGAATGGTCTGATTGATTTTATCCTGCAAATCAAAAAACAAACAAAAAACAAAAACCTCTTTTAAAAGGGGACATGCATATACACACGCGCGCAGACATGTGTGTGTACATGTGGCTCCCAGGGAAGTTGGTTGTTGGCTAAGAGGCAGGCCAGAACCTTGGAGAGCTCAAGATACAAGAAGGGCAGAACCACAATCAGAAGCTTCTATGGCTGCTCCCAAGTGGATGACTTTTTGTGGAGCCACTGCCAGCTCCACTCTGCTTATAGTTAAGATATGTAGGATTTAAGAAGACAGATCCCTTTTACTGCAAGCATGAGCTACATATTTGTTGACTAATTTGATGATTTGTGGCTAAAGTCTTAAAGACAAAAAAAAAAAAGGAAGAAAAACGAAGGGACATATTTTTCTTCAACACATTTTTGTGAAGATCATATGCCATTCTTTCAAGGCCATGTTATGACTATGGATTCCACTTAGCAGGGCTTCTGGTATTCAGATGAAGGTCATGTATAGGTTGGGCAGAGGTGATAAGATTTCACTGAATTATTCATTGTGTATTAGACTAGATCAATTTTTCCAAAAAAAAATTCTTTTCAAATATCATCTTTGATAAAACTCCAACCAAGCCAAACCAAAACAAACAAAAAACAGAAGAACAGAGATGTTCTGGTTGCAACAGGGTTTAGAAAGTCTGAAGTGCCTTCTGTTCAGACTAATTCTGGCTCCAGCAGAAGCTCCTGAACACAGGTCACAAATCACCACATTTTATCGGCATACATTCAATTTACTTGTCAGACATAGTTCCTAAGTAAGTGTGAGGGCTTAACCTAACTGTATTTCTAGGAATACTTTTACCTAGCCCAAATTAATCCCAGAAGTGGCCATTTATTGGTGTCTACTTAGCTATTCATTCAGATGTCAGACATTTGCATTTCTTTCTAATTAGCTTCTGTGCATCCCAGAATCCCCTGTGTTTTAGATTCTAATTAACAACTTCAAACATCATAGCAACAATTTCATCATATCTCAGACTCTATAGCCTCTGCTTACAATGGAGAAGAGCATTATTAGAATATTTGAAAATAAAGCCACTGAGGATCACAGAACTACCCCGTTAATTTTTTTACCTTACCAATATTTATTTCTATGTATATACTGCAATTTGTAGTAGAGAAGATTACTACTATGATGTTCTTTTTTGTCTCCACTTCATTTTGTTATTAATGGTTGAATCTTCTCAAGAACAAAATCTCAAAATATAATCTGCAAGCTAAAACTATAAGGGATATGATTGGCAGTGCCATATTACCTTTTTTTGTTATCCACATGACTATAAATATTTGAAGGGTATTTACATGAAAGAGGAGTAGACTTGCTCTGACTAGTCCCAAAGTTAGTTTTTCTTAATCCAGCTTCTGTTTCACCAATCCTCAAATTAATGTTATGTCCACTTGACTTTACAAAATTTGGAAATTGTTATATTTGAAGAAATTAGGAAAATATGTTTAAAATGATTTCAATTGTTTTAGATGATATATTAGAGGAATTACACATACTTAACAAAATGTAGAGTGTAAACACTTATTGCTGATAATACTTGGTCCTCTTACAAATAGGTCAATAGCAAATTTATTTTTGTTGTTATCCTTGGTATTCTCCAGATGGAGTGACATTTTAGAAAATCATGCTTGTTCAGTTCCAGTTTTGTTAGAAATGTAAAATGTTATTGGTGATTTCCTAAGACTTCCCATTTATTTTATTTTTTCCTGGATATTCTGTATAATTTATTCATGATTACAGACATTAGAAGTTTAAAATTAGAAATTACCTAATACACTTACTTTCTATGAAAGATTTTTTTTCTTTTTTAACAGCTTTATTGAGATCTAATTGATACATAACTCATCCATTTAAAGTATAAAATTTCGTTGTTTTTTAGTATATCCAGAGTCGTGCAGTCATCAATTACCATAGTGAATTTAAAACATTTTCATCATTCCCAAAAAGAAACCATGTATTCGTTAGCAGTCCTCATTTCCCCCCAAGTCCCCAGCCCTAGGCAACTACTAATTTACAATCTGTGTCTGTAGATTTGGCTATTCTAGACATTTTGTATTAATGGATTCATACAATGTGTGGCCTTTAGGTCTGGCATCTTGCACAGCCTCATGTTTCAAGATTGATCCCTGTCATAGCATGAATCAGTATGTCTTTTTTATTGTGGAATGATATTCCATTGTACGTATGTACACATGTTACTCATTCATCAGTTGATGGACATTTGGGTTGTTTGTACTCCTTAGCTATTAGGAATAATGCTACTAGGAACATTTGTGTCCAAGGTTTTTTTTTAATTTTTAATTTTTGTATTTCAATAGGTTTTCAGGAAACAGGTGGTGTTTGGTTACATTAACAAGTTCTTTAGTGGTAATTTCTGAGATTTTGGTGCACCCATCATTTGAGCAGTGTACATGGTACCCAATGTGTAGTCTTTTATTTCTTGCTACTTCCACCCTTTCCTGCGTCCCCAAACTCCAGTTTATCATTCTTATGCCTCTGTGTTCTCATTCTTACACCTTTGTGTCCTCATAGCTTAGCTCCCACATATGGGTGAGAACGTACGATATTTGTTTTTTTATTCCTGAGTGACTTCACTTAGAATAATAGTCTCAATTCTATCCAGGTTGCTGTGAATGCCATTATTTCATTACTTTTTATGGCTGAGTAGTAGTCCATGGGGTGTGTGTGTGTGTGTGTGTGTGTGTGTGTGTGTGTGTGTGTATATGGCACATTTTCTTTATTCACTCAGTTAATGGATATTTGGGCTGGTTGCACATTTTTACAATTGCAAATTTTTCTGCTGTAAACATGCATGTGCAGGTATCTTTTTCATATAATGACTTCTTTTCCTCTGGGTGGATACTTAGTAGTGGGGTTGCTGGATCAAAAGGTAGATCTACCTTTAGTTCTTTAAGGAATCCCCACACTGTTTTCCACAGTGGTCGTACTAGTTTATATTCCTACCAACAGTGTAAAAGTGTTCTCTTTTCATCACATCCACACCAACATCTGTTATTTTTTGATTTTGGTCATTCTTACAGGCGTGACGTGGTATCGCATTGTGGTTTTGATTTTCATTTCCTTGGTAATTAGTGATGTTAGCATTTTTCCGTATGTTTGTTGGCCATTTGTGTATCTTCTTTTGAGAATTGTCTATTTATGTCCTTAGTCTACTTTTTAAAAAATTTTACTGTAAGTTCTGGGATACATATGCAGGATATGCAGGTTTGTTACATAGGTATACATGTACTAGGGTGGTTTGCTGCACCTGTCAATCCATTATCTAGGTTTTAAGCCCCGCACACATTACGTATTTGTCCTATTGGTCTCCCTCCCCTTCTCCTCACCCCCCAACAGGCCCCGGTGTGTGATACTCCCCTCTCTGTGTCCATATATTCTCATTGTTCAACTTCCACTTATAAGTGAAATCATGCGGTGTTTGGTTTTCTGTTCCTGTGTTAGTTTGCTGAGAATGATGGCTTTCAGATTTACCCGTATCCCTACAAAGGACATGAACTCATTCTTTTTTATGATTGCATAGTACTCCATGGTGTATATGTGCCACATTTTCTTTACCCAGTCTATCACTGATGGGCATTTGGATTGGTTCCAAGTCTTTGCTGTTATAAATAGTGCTGCAGTAAACATATGTGTGTATGTGTCTCACTTTTTAATGAGGTTGTTTTTTTTTTCTTACCGATTTGTTTGAGTTCTTCCTAGATTCTGGATATTAGTTCTTTGTATAGATTGTGAAGATTTTCTCACACTCTGTGGGTTGTCTGTTTACTCTGCTGACAGTTTCTTTTGCTGTGCAGAAGCTTTTCAGTTTAATTAAGTCCCATCTATTTATCTTTGTTTTTGTTGCATTTGCTTTCGGATTCTTGGTCATGGAGTGTTTGCCTAAGCCAATGTCTAGAAGGGGTTTTCCTATGTTATCTTCTAGAATCTTTATAGTTTTAAGTCTTAGATTTAAGTGTTATATCCATCTTGAGTTGATTTTTGTATAAGGTAAGAGATGAGGATCCAGTTTCATTCTTCTACATGTGGCTTGCCCATTATCTCAGCACCATTTGTTGAATAGCGTGTCCTTTCCCCACTTTGTTTTTGTTTGCTATGTTGAAGATCATTTGGAAGCTATTTAAAAGCTTTTTTCTTCTTCCTATTTTTCCATATTTGGCTTTATTTCTGGGTTCTCTCTTCTGTTCCATTGGTCTATGTGCCTATTTTTATACTTGTAACATGCTATGGTGACTATGGCTTTATAGTACAGTTTGAAGTCAGGTAATGTGATGCCTCCAGATTTGTTCTTTTTGCTTAGTAAGGCTTCCTATTTAGATAAACGCAACACAAAAGAGTTTTGGTTAAGGGAAGCATAATAAACTGCTTCAGCTGTGACCACTACACTTTAGCATGTTGCATTAGCTTTCTGGAAATGTTCTGTGAGGCTCAGAATTTAAGAAATAGTAAATTCAAAATTACTTGAAGCATACATATTTAGGACTAAATGATGCAAGATTTATTTTCCAGAAGGTTATGGCACTGGCTAACTTTTTTAGCTGTGTAGAAGAGACGATTGGAGTCTGACCTCATAAAATGTATAAATGACAAGTGGAATTTCTTAAACTTTGAGATTGAAAAACAGTTTGAAATGAAATATGTGAAGTGTGAAATAAAATATGTGAAGTATGCTATTCTGTTTTCTTAAAAGATATTTTCATTATAAAAGTATGTGCATGTCTTATGTATACATACATACATATACGTGTAGATACACTCAGAAAATTTAGAAAATATGGAAAAATAGGAAGAAGAAAAAAACTTAAATAGCTTCCAACTATGGATATCAGTTATCAATATTTCTCCCAATACATTTTCCATGTATAGATAGCTTTTGCTGTGGAAGGTTGGGAGGGGTTGGGCGTAGCCAAGTTGTAATTGTAATGTATATGCAGATTTATCTCTTCTCCTTTAATATTTTAACAAAAGTATTTTCTGTGCTATTATAATATGTATATACATAATTCTTTATAAACGTGGTATAATAGTATAGAAACATAGTTGCAAATTACTCATTTGGGTTACTTTAACAGTTTTTAAAACAATTCTTATCAGGTATATACATAGCAGTTTCATGATATTACAAGTGACTCTGTGTATTTCTGTCTATAGAGTTCCTCCCCTCCCTTATTTTTAGTTATTTGCAGATTAGCTAGATTCCCAGAAAGGAGATTTCTAGGGGCATTGAGAATAAACACTTCTAAGACTTTCTCTCTGTCTTTGTCTGTCTGTCTCTTTCTCTCTCTCTGTGTCACACACACACACACACACACACACACACACACACACACCCCACAGATATAAACTACTTGTATCACTTTACAATTTCATGTGTAAAAAGGTCCATTAAATTATTTCTTCAATATTAGCTTTTTGCTGAAAAAAAGAGCTTGGCTAATTTAAGATATAAACATTGTTTCTCATAATTTTTGCCCAACTTTCTTCTCTTCTGGGAAATGCTGGGTGAAGGACAGGCCAAATCAGAGGGTCCCGTGGGAGCCAGAAACAATTTGTGGAGTTGAAGCACTATCAGGATAATAAATTCAAAGTAAGACACTGATCTGAGGGAAGCATGAACCATGGGAACAGGTTTTGGAGCTTCAAAAAGTAGGAGAAGCAGCATAGAGCAGGCAGAGCCATGGGTCATGTGGAGGAACCTAGGAAGGGTCAGACATTGGTGTCATATGCAGGCCCTGTGTGTGTGAAAGTAGTCTTCTCTAGAGAGAGGATCTGATAATATAGGTTGGAAGGAGACTTAGTATTGTTTTTTACATTCTTTTATGCTATTTAAAAAATATTTGTTTTACTATGTGCATATATTACTTTTTCAGTGAAAAATTAGTTTGTTAAAAAGGAGAAATGAGAAAAATTATACTTTACTAATGGGGTTGCATGCTTGTCATATTTTGTCAGTTTCTTTTAATTTCCTTTTTTTTATTGATATGTTAGAGAGTTGGGCAAAATTTTGTAGTAAGAAGTTTTAGATAATTTTCTTGTTATATTTCTAATGTATTCCTGTACCTTATCCTTTTACTAGTTGAACATTTTTATCATAATATTAATTTTATTAAAGAATTTTTTTTCCCCTGAAAAAAAGATTTTTTCCTTCCCTTACTAAGCAGAGATGGTCTCATTTCTTCATTCACTTATTTTCCTCCTTTATCTCCCCAAAGACGTGAACCAACTACATTGTTGCCCAGTGTTTTCCATTTATTGTCTCCTCGTGCATGTCTAAATTTGCGGCACTATGGTTTTTAGTAAGTGGGACCTGAATTGAGGGTGAGCTAGGCCTTGAAACTACTATTCCTCACTGTCTTTCTGAAGAAGGAAGCTCTGATAAGGAGGAGCTCTGAGGATTGGTTGGGCTTATTCAAGTCTGTGGGGCCATTGATTCGGGAGGCCATAGGTACGTGGTGGAATGTATTTGCGAGAGAGCAATCTGGGAAGGTGAAGGGTCACATGACCTGGGAGCACTTCTCCTGTCAGGCAGCCTAGTCAGGGTAGCCGAAGTAAAGAATTCAAAATTACCACTATGTACGAGTTCACTCATGATCAAAGAGATAAGTGCCAGTTTGTTGATTTAAAATTGATACTTTAGTTAAATGATTGGAGGAAGAGTTGGAAAATTTACATTCTACACAGTCGCAATGGCTGTCTACTTGAATGTGAGCAGTTATTTAATCTCTCTAGTTAACTAGCCTTTAAAAAGAATTGGCGTGATACCTTCCCTCAACTGTTTCATAGGTGTTTTAGTGAGCATCAGTGAAGTTTCTATTTTAAAATAGTAGTGAATTTTCTTTTGCTTTTGTTTATTTTCTTTGACTATGTTTTATCACTTTCTCTGAATTCATTTTTCATTTCTCATTTTTGGAATCCTCTTAGTATTCTCTTTTCTCTGTTAATATGTGATGTGCCCTGTGGCTACTCTTTGTGGCCATCCTAATTTCAGATTTCTTCCTTCAAGCGTTACCAAAAAGAATAGAGGAAGAACTTTGTGACTAGAGAGAGAAACATTTATTTTTCCCTTTTTCATAGACACCTGCTAATTTATGCCTCCTCCTTGTCGTTCCCTGAAGGAGCTTTGGGCATTTTTCTCTATCTCCTACTCAGGAGAATGGAAAGCTCTGAAGCCTTGTATTGCTAGACCTGTTTTTAAAATGTGCCCTATTCTTAGGGAGTAACTGAAACTTTATGTATCTTCTGTTTTCTCCCCTTCTAGGCAAAGTGGTTCAAACCACAAATTACCTAACAAGTAAAAGTGGTCATGTAGCAATACTAGAGGAATTTTTATCCTGTTTAGTATCGCTAAACTATCCTCGATGGGAGTATTTTCCAGTGAGTGTGCCTTTAATGGCAAGGAGATCGAAAAGGGAATTGTATTTTAGTGGAAGGAGACTGGTTGGTATGTCTTTAACAATTAGTTTGAATCACTTGAAATGAATTCAAGTTGGTAAGGTATGTTGCCAACTTATGTGTTTTCATAATTTTTAAAAAATTGTTTGGATATAGGCTTGTAACGTACAAACAGCTAAGGAGAAATTACAGAATTTTAAAAATATAAATCATGACGACTAAAGCTTTTTCTTTTTGCCCTAGTAGGAAGCAAGGACTGGTAAGGAATACTTGACCAAGAAATGGAATATTGTGTATTATTCTTGCTTATAAATGTTTGGCAATGCTCTCTGAAGGAAATGCATAGAAAGCTATGTTAAGATCATTTTAAGTTTTGTGCAATGTTGTTATATCCCGTTGATACTTTGAATTTAGTCTTCAACAGCTATGAAGGAGTTTCCAGCTATTGAGGTCAACAGATTTGCCAGTGAAAACTTTGTACTTATCAAATCACTTTCATATCAAGATACCCCTCTTATTCACTGTATAATGCTGAAGCTCTTACCTTTTCTTCTGTTCATTGTCTTTATTGGAACACCCTAAGACCTATTTTTCCCATAAATGAAAGAACACTTACCGATTTCCCCACTGACATTTAGTTCCTATAAATCAACCCACTCAGTCAAGCAAAGTAATTCCTTTAAAAATATGCATTCCTTTACTTTTTCTTTGTTTTTTTTTTTTTTTTTTTTGTTTGTTTGTTTTGTTTTGTTTTTGAGATGGAATCTTGCTCTGTTGCCCAGGCTGGAGTGCAGTGGCTCCATATCGGCTCACTGCAACCTCTGCTTCCCGGTTTCAAGCAATTCTCTTGCCTCAGCCTCCCGGATAGCTGGGACTACAGGCATATGCTGCCACACCTGGCTAATTTTTTGTATTTCTTTTAGTAGAGATGGGATTTTACCCTGTTGCTTAGCCTGGTTGCAAACTCCTGAGCTCTGGCAATCCACCCGCCTCGGCCTCCCAGAGTGCTGGGATTACAGGTGTGACCTACTGTGCCCAGCCACTTTTTCTTTGTTTTCTTTTGATAGAAATGATGCTTGGTTTGTCCTTAAGACAATATAAAGTCGTGTTAATGGTTCTCGGAGTGTAGTCTGCAGACCCCTGGGGATCCTTGAGACCATTTCAGGGGTCTGCAAAGTCAAAACTGTGTTCATAATCATATTATGATATTATTACTTCTTTTTTACAGTGTTAGTGTTTGCATTTACATTGCAGGAGCAGTGGTGGGCAAAAGTGATGACTTGTCATTGACCACAGCAGACATCAAGCTATACTCAGTTATCTTATTATCTGTTGTCACACATACTCAGTTAAAAAAACAACAATTCACTTAAGAATGTCTTTGATGAAGTAATAAAAACTATGAATTTTATAAAGTCATAACCCTTGAGTACACATGCTTTCAATATTCTGTGTGGCACAATGAGAAGTACACGTGGAGGGCTACTGCATACCAAAGTACATTGTCTCAAGGAAAATCATGAGGTGATTGAGTTCCAAGCTGAACTAGCTGCTTTTTCCTTATCCCTTTTTACTTGGAAGACTGACTGATGGATGAACTATGGTTACTCAGATTTACGCATTTAGAAGACATTTTCCCTTGTCTCTATTTTATTCCTGTCTTTTTCAGGCCTGTCACCATTGTGCTTATATTTCTGTGAGGCTCTAGTGTTTACAGAGCGTTTATTTATATCTGGTATTACAGATACAGATGGTCTGTGGATCTGAGTTGAATTACTTTAGCATATAATGCTGAATTTAGGTAGAGATAGAAAAAAATTAAAATTATAAAAGAATAAGAAACAAATTAAGTCTTCCAGGGCTAAAATTATGGTCTTCTAGGATATTTAAGTTTCTTGTTTTGTTACTACCCGGCTTTACACTTCACTGTTTCTGCCTATTCATGATGGAATTCCTCCTCGATTTTTCTGCAAGGATTTTTTAGAAGGCAGGAGAAATTGCCAATATCAAAAGATTTCTCTAACTTCCTCTCTGGGTTTATGGCTAACTAGAAGTAGTCTGTTCCTCTTAGATTTATTTCTATTACTCTTTTCCTCTACATCAATGTGTGAATGTGATACTGGATTTATATGAAATATCATTTTTAACTGGTCTTTTATTTGTTTTGACTTCTACAGAATCTTGCCTCCTGGAATCCTTCAAATCCTGAATGTCTCTTACTTGTGGTGAAGGAACTTGTGCAACAGTATCACCAGTTCCAATGTAGCCGCCTCCGGGAGAGCTCCCGCCTCATGTTTGAATACCAGACATTACTGGAAGAGCCACAATATGGAGAGAACATGGAAATTTATGCTGGGAAAAAAAACAACTGGGTAAGGAGTTTTGAGAATGGGAAAAAAGATTCATCTATAATAAAATAATCAATTCAGATGTCCATTTGTAAATCCTAGTCATTTCTTTAGATAAATGTGGTCTAGTTAGCCTGTATATGTTTCTCATAATGTAGAGTTTAAAGAGACCTTAATGTTTGTCTAGTTCATTGTGTTTCTCAAAGATATTATCTGGGAAGTTTATAAGGTTCAGAGTCTCATCCACAGCCCCAGATATTCAGCAGTCAGAGGTGGAACGTGAGGGCCTGTACCTGCTCCCAACCTCCATGTCGTTCTGATGTATATGGCTTGCAGGTCACATTGTGAGACACTAACAAGTTTCCCCTTCCTTTGAATGGAAGACTTCTCTAATTTCCTGGTCAGGTAAGAGAGGTCAGTCACTCTGGAAACAGCTAGTTTACATGGTGCCTTTTATATTTTCTTTTTGTAATTTACAATTACGTGATCCTTTAAAAATTCAAGTCAGATCTTACCACTCCTCTTCCCAGAACCTTCTGTACTTTTCTTTTTTCTCCCATGGTAAAAACTAAAGTCTTTCTAGTGGTATAAAAAACTGTAATTCCCATCACCGCCATCTTCCATCCATCATTAATTCCATCTGTTCATCTCCTACCTTCCTCTTTCAAATTCAGCTCCCCGCTGTGCTGCCGGCACACCAGGTATTCTCCTGCCCAAGAGTCTTTGCATAGGCTCTCTGTGGTCAGGTATGTTTCCCTCAGATATGCACATGGCTAGTACTATTCTTCCTTCAAACTTCTAAGGTTGTGTTCTCAATGATGCCCTGTTAACACCCTCAGCAGCCGTTTTGAGGTATAATTTACATATCATAAATTCACCTGTTTTAAGTGTACAGTTAAAAATGATTTTTTAAAAAATTTGCTGATTTGAGCAACCACCACCATTATCCAGTTTTAGAATGGTTCCATCACCCCAGTCAGATCCCTCATGTCCACTTACAGTTACTCTTGTTCCCACCTCCAGCCTTAGTCAATCACTAAACTACTTTCTATTTCTATAAATGTTCTTTTCTGGACATTTTTTGTGACGGAATCATACTACAGTATGTGGTTTTTTTGTGACTGATTTCTTTCACTTAGCCTGTGTTTGAGGTTCATCCATGTTGTGGCATGTATCACTACTTCATTTCTCTTTATGGCTGAATAATATTCCATTGAATAGATGTTCAACATTTTGTTTATCCATTTACCAGTGAATGGCCACTTGGATTGTTTCCACTTTTTGACTTTTATGAATAATGCTGCTGTAAGCATTCATGTGTAAGTATTGGTAATACCCCCTTTAAACATTGTGACTTGCGCCTGTACCCTCTCCTGCACTCTTTACTTTGCTCCACATGGTTTTTTTGCATCTCCTTTTAACATGCCATATAATTAATTAATGTATTAATTATATGTTGCTATGTAAAATAATCATTCCAAAACTTTCTTTCTAACAATAACATTTATTATCATAGTTTTTGGCAGCAATCTGGGTAAGCCCTTTGCCTTACAGGCTGTGCTTGAAGTGTTGGCAAGGGCGCTAGTCATCTCAGGGCTCAACTGGAGATGGAGTCATTATAAATGCATGCATGTGGTTGTTGGCATAATTCCATTCCTCATCGGTTGTTGAACTGAGGGCCTCAGTTCCAGTGCTGGCTGTTGTCTGGAGGCCACCTTCAGCTCCTAGCCTCTCTACAGGGCAGTGCACAAGATTCAGTGCAAGCAAGTAGGTGAGAGCAAGAGGGAATATGTGAGCAAGATAGAAGTCACAGTCTTTTATAACCAAATCTTGAAAGTAACAGGCCATCACTTTTGCTGTATTCTATTTGTTAGGTCCAGTATTCCACCTTCCCAACATACCTACACACCCTCCTACACACACCTACACACACACACACACACACACACACACGGAATTACATATAAGTGTGAATACTAGGGACCATTGGGAGCCACTTAGAGGGAGCCTACCACACTTATTTATTATGTTTATTGTGTGTCTGTCCACATTGGAATATAAAATCTCATGAGGGCGGGGATCTTTGTTTTGTTCACTGGCAAATCACAAACACCTGGAGCAGTGTTTCCCACCTCATTGCTATTCTATAAACATTTGTTGAATGAATGAATGAATAAACTCGAATTAAGCACGAATACGTTTAGGTGCTCATCTCTGCTAATTCCTTTAGGTTTCACTGTCTTTCCTTGGCTAAATACATGCTCCCTTTTATTCTTCAGCGTTTTCTTTTTCTTTTTTTGAGACAGAGTCTTGCTCTGTTGCCCAGGCTGGAGTGAAGTGGCACAATCTTGGCTCACTGCAACCTCCGCCTCCTGGGTTCAAGCAATTCTTCTGTCTCAGCCTCCTGAGTAGCTGGGACTACAAGTGCATACCACCATGTCTGGCTAATTTTTGTATTTTTAGTAAAGATGGGGTTTCACCATATTGGTCAGGCTGGTCTTGAACTCCTGACCTCAGGTGATCCATCCAACCTCGGCCTCCCAAAGTGCTGAGATTACAGACGTGAGCCACCATGCCTGGCCTCTTTGACTTTTTTTTAAAGGTTATGATTTCAAGGTTTTACACATGATTAATACCTTTGAATCAGCATGACGAAAATTTTTCTTATTACGAATCATGTTGTTTGTTCAGTTCAAGGTTTTTTTCCTTTTGTAAAGTCTTAAATTTATATTGTAGTAAAAGACATAACACTCAATTTTCGTTCTTTTCTATTTTTAAGTGTGCACTTCAGTAGTGTTAACTATATTCACATTGTTGTGCAACCGAGCTCTAGAACTTTTTAGTCTTGCAAACTAACCCATTAAACACTAATTCCTCCTCCCACCCCCAGCTCTTGGCAATCACTTTATTATTTGGGTTGTTTCTACTTCTTGGCTTTTGTGAATAATGCTACATTGAACTTAGGTGTGCAGCCATCTCTTTGAGATTCTGCTTTGAGTTCTTTGGGATATATACCTACAAGAGGGATTTCTAGATTATATAGTAATTCTATTTTTAATTTTTTGGGGAATTTCCCTACTGCTTTCCTTAACTACTGCACTATTTTACATTCCTGCCAACAATGCATGGTTCAAGGCTTAAACTATTGATTATTTTGAAATGTTAATCTGTTTATATGGTTAGTAAGGAAAACTTTGTTGAACTTGGTTTATCCTTTATCCCCAGCATTTTCCTTATTAAATAATCAACTTAATTGTCCTTACATAAATGGATGTTAGATTAATTGACATGACTTCTTGGTGAACCTGTGTTGTCTTTAGTGCTGACAAGCTCATCTGAAAACAGGAATAGCTGTCAAACTAACCAGTCTTCAGTTTTTAGGATTTGCCTTTCTGCCTTATTCCCTCTTTTTAATGTTAAGGCTGAAGTTGAATATAATCCAGTTTTATGGCATCCTTTGTTACCTAATAATTTTCAAAATGTTCAGTGGCTCAGCTAATACTTGAGTTGTAGTTCGTCTAGGTGTAGAAGTTTAAATTCATTTCAGGCAGATAGTTTGTATTTATAGTATTTTTTAAACTTCTATTTAATGTTACTGATATTTCTTTCTTTACTTACAAAACCTGCTACTGCTATACTTATCCCAGTTTATTTTGATTGGATATTAAGAAGCTTTTAAACATTGGTTATGGATTGGCAATGGTTATGGATTCAGGTCAAGTAAAGAAACTGAGAATCCTTGAACAAGGCAAAGTAGACCGAGGTTAAGCTTACCAGGCCTAGGGAAGGCCTAGTAGAAATGACACCTGAGACTATATATGAGTTGAAACCAGGGAGCAGGTCAAGAAACAGAGTATAAAAGTGAGTCTTGAGGGATGAACAAATTAGAGCTTGGCATGAGGGTTCAGGAATATGTTAAAGGACAGCCTGCTAGTGGAATCAAAATCTAGATCAAGAATCTGGAGATAAATACTGGACCTTGACAGAAAGAAAGGAGCTTGATTTTGAGCCAAGATTTTTTTTGGATCAGGGACTATATTAGTTTCCTACTGCTGCTGTAAAAATTACCACTAATTTGGTTGGCTTAAGGCCACACATTTATTATGTCATAGTTCTGAAGGGCAGAAGTCTGAAATGGGTCTCCCTGGGCCAAAATCAAGGTGGTGGCAAGGCTGCATGCCTTATGGAAGCTCTAAAGGAAACCATTTCAGGATACTGAAGAAACTTGCAGATAGGCTCTCTGGGACATTATCTTTTGGAGAAGCAGAAAAATCCTAGAAGACTGTTAGAAGTAAAAATATCCTGGAGATTTTTTAAGAAATTAAGCTCAGATCTTTAAGTAGATGATTTGCAAAAATTTAAATAAGAATGCAGTAGACAATTGGAAAAATAGTCGGGTAAATGGAAAACTGTCATGACAAACTTACTTGACTTCTTTAAGGTAGGTAAATATCGTAGACTTAGATGATATTTTCATTTTCAATGAAGCACTTGGTTATTCTTTCTTAGGATTCCACTGACTTATGCTCTTTTCTTAGTTGTTGGGATCTAAAGTTCCATCTAAAACTTTGGGTATAACTCTTGTCAGCCTCAGGTGTTTTGTGCAATGTCACAGGGCTTTTCCTTTGACCCTATCTTGTTAAGGGTTTTGTTAGGGACTTGAATAAAGCCATACAAAGTATGTGTTTCTTTTTTCTGCTAGCCCACAGCTTAAAAAGATATATATTATGAGAGATAACAGAATCAACATTAATAATTATTTTTATGTGCTGGAATGCTGCACCAGACTAACATGATACACTTTAGTAGGGCCAAGCCACTATGGGACTAATAGCTTTTATGGAAAGTCTACTATGCTAGGTTTTGAGTTTAAAGATAAAAGTAGATCAGATATGGCTTTGGCTCCTGAGGCTGTTAAAATCCAGTTAACAAGGTTCAATCCATATCTTTAAAATGAATTTGAACAATACTGGATAGATTACAACTCAAATGGAATATGCAGGCTGTATGAGCATTCAGCAGCAGAGCCAGTGACTGAGGAAGA
Source organism: Sapajus apella (assembly GCF_009761245.1). Classification (NCBI taxonomy): domain Eukaryota; kingdom Metazoa; phylum Chordata; class Mammalia; order Primates; family Cebidae; genus Sapajus; species Sapajus apella. The sequence continues at coordinate 1,709,299 of NW_022436984.1, forward strand.
GAGTGACCAAGGAAAGCCTTTACTGGTCAGCTGCTGACCGAGACCCTGAAGGAAGGTGGACGTAGATGGCTCTCTCAGGAGAGATGGTTAGTGGGGTGTATGACTGGTGAAAACTTAGGGGCATGACCTACATGGGGAACAAGAACTGTAAGCACATATTCAATTGGCTGTGATCAGTAAAACACATCTATTATGTCTTAGTGGCATTTTGAAACATGAGGACACTTTAATATGAAATAGATGGATATTTATTAATTAAATCATGAGGATAGTATATTCTCTAAATGAAACATTACAAGAATCAGTGGGTTCCCTCTGATCTGAATGGAAATTCAGGTATTTTAGTTTCTTCTGTTCCAAGTAGTCCATCTGATAAATATTTGCTATAAGGAATCTAAGACTGGGAATGAGTATTTAATTCCTTTGCATTACGCAGTTCTGTGTCTATTAGAGAGGATGGTCTTTACTGTTGTCATCACTGAATTTTTCTTTCTGCCACGTATATTTATATTCTTAAAAACATTTCTGCTCTAAAAGTATGAAGCGTTGAAAAACCTCTGCTATCAGTCTTCTAACAAGCCTGTGAATTTGAAATACACCATTCTCCCCACCCTGTGCAGACACTCTTCTCCCTGCCCCCTGAACCTCCATTTAGAGAGTTTTAGCAAGCACGCATTTGAAAGTAAACATTAACAAAAAATACCCACTCTTCATTGTTTAATTTTTTACCTTTCTCTTTTTATCAAGTTGTTTCTCCTTACTGCTTTGCTCATCTCCTTTAATGATTTTTAGGTATTGTATTCCTTGTCTATGCTGGTTTTATAATGTTTAAGAAATAGTAATAATAATTATAAAACTATAATGTTTAGGAAACACCTGTTTTTTTTTTTTAAACAGGTGAAAACAGATGCATATTGGAATATAAGCTTATATGTTAAGAATGAAGAACGCTATGCATCTGCCCATGCTTGGAGTCATTTTTAAAAAATGTATTATTTTATATTTTGTCAAATATTTTTATTTTGAAATAATTATAGATTTATAGTAAATTGCAAAGTAGAGATCCTGAATATGCTTCACTCAGTTTCCCCCAGTTGTTGCATTTTCTGTAACTATAATAAAATATAGAAACCAGGAAATTGACATTGGTGAAATGTATGTGTATAGTTCTGTGCCATTTCATCACACACGTAATTTCCTGTAACCACCATTGAAATCAAGATGCAGATATTCCATTACCACAAAGATCTCTACTGCTACCCGTTTGAGCAGAGCTATTTTTAAGATCATAATTTTAAAGTGATGAATTCCCATAATGTAAGAACTATTAAAAGCATATATCCTGTTTTGATATGACATATCAAAACAATGATACATCCTACGTTTTCTCAATGGGTAAATCCTAAGGTCTCATTTTATATGGCCTCTGTTTTATTATTATTATTATTTATTATCCCCATTTTATATTGCCTTGTTAATATTTTTGTCATGGACATGTGTATCAGAAGAACCAGTGTGTCTTAGTCCATTTTGTGTTGCTTACAACAGAACCTGAAATGAATACCTTATAAAGAAAAGGAATTTATTCCTTATAGTTATGGAAGTTGAGAAGTCCTAGGTTGAGAGGCTGCATCTGGTGAGAGCCTTCTTGCTGTTGGGGACTCTGTGCAAAGTCCCGAGCTGGTTCAGGGCATCACATGGCAAGACGGTTAAGCATGCTAACATGCTCACTTAGGTCTCTTTCTCATCTTGTAAAGCCACTAGGTCCTCGCCTATGATAATTCATGAATCCATTAACCCGTTAACCCGTGAAAGGCCCCACCACTCAATACTGCCACATTGGGGGTTAAATTTCAGCGTGAGTTTTGGAGAGGACAGATGTTCAAACACAGTGTTTATTAATTGCAACAAAGCACAATAAGCAAATTTGTGGATTTTATTTTGCTTTGTTTTGATTCCCAGAACTTAAAATTGGCTTATTGTACCTAACATTTTGATTAAAGTGTTATTTTTTGAGATATGAAATGTAAGTTTTGAGATATTCCAAAACTACATAGTTTACACATAAATATCACCAATGGGTGATCTGTGAGATAAAGCAGTTTTTAAAACATATTTTTTCCTTAATAATGATTTATGCTTTTATAATGGGATATGAGACAGTTAACTTTTTTGCTTGTATTTGACCCAAATCCTAGTAAGATTTAAAAAATCTTTGGCTCATCCATTAAGCTCTGATAACAATTAAAAATATTGTACAGAAAGGAAAGGAGCCATTTTGTGGTATCTCCTCCCTTGAGTTAATGTCTTAAGCTTCCATCGTGTCATCGTGCTGAGATATTATGTGTAAAGGGAAAGTATCTGAGCAGTGTTTGAGTCTGAGCTCCTCTACGCAGAGGCCATTTGAAGATATGTTGGAGAGGAAGAGTGATCTAGGGGGCAGGAGCTTTGGGTTTTCATTCTGCCACCAGTTCTTTCTGTGTGACTATAGGTTTTCCATGTGTCACTTGCCTGGAGAAAACTACACTGTTGTCTGGACCTTGACACAAAGGTTAAATTAGATCTTGTGTGGGAAACCGAGAGTTAAATAAATACGGAGTCAAGTAATACAAAGTATTATTATTATTATTAGCTCTTCTTGGTATATCATTCAAGTAAGTTATTATAATAGGTGTTCAATAAGTGCCAGTTCAATGATTGTTCCTGTATGACCTCTCAAAATGCTGTTAATCATAAAGTTACCATATGTGGACCAATAGAAGCTGTGACCTCTAAGGTGCAGATAAAGTGTAGAAAACAAAGTGAAAATTTTCTTACCAGGAGCAGTTTTGATGGACATCTGAGGATGGGAGAACAGATTTCAGAGTATTAGGAAGTGGGGGGAGAAGAGGAAGTAAATGCAATAGGTATAGACAGTTTTTGGAGGAAAAAGAAAAAGACATTGGCCAAAAGAGGCTGTCCTGTGGTCATTCCCATTAACCAGCTGGCATTTATCAGTCTGCTTGTGAGGAATCTTTCAGGTTTGTGGTATTTGGTAGCTTACGCAGGTCTTTAGGTATTTGCGGCAGTGAGTGTTTAGCTTAATGTGGGGATTAATGTTAATGGGAAAATGTCTAGAACTATGCTGTCCAATACAGGAGCTTCTAGTTAAACATGTGACTATTGAGCATTTGAAATGTGGCTAGTCTGAACTGAGATGTGTGTGCATGTGAAATACACACCAGAGTTTGAAGGATTAGTTAAAAAAAATCTCATTAATAATTTTTATATTGATTGCATGTGGAAATGGTTATATTTTAGATATATTGGGATGCATTATTGACTTTTCACCTGTCTCTTTTTGCCTTTTAAAATGTGACTATTAGAAAATGTTAAATAATCTTAAATTATATATATGGCTCACATTTGTGCTTTACATTTTTTTTCTCCGACAGCACTGGTCTAGTATGATAGGAGAGAAGGGCCAGAGTTGCTAAGAGAAAGATCAAAATATCTGGGCAGCCTGGAAGTGGATGGCCTTTTCCCTACTGGCCATGAGGATATAGTAGGTGCTCTGGTCATGCCAATTAGCTATATATAGCAGGGCATATAGGGACCTTCACCCGTAATTCCCCTTTAATTTTTGCTGCTTGGGAGTTATGTCCTGGTGGCATTTGACTTGGGGATTAACACGTGGTAGCTCCTTTGGAAAGGGTGTAGTGTGGTGGTCAGATAATGCTACAGTATACTCCAAGGAACTGACCAAATTTGTTTAGTTTTGTTTTTAACCACATGGAACTGTTAAGAGTTGAACATTATTTAAAATAAATGAACCATGACAGTGGCTCCCTTTTTAATTGCTTTTGTAATGGAATTTGTTGTACTGAATTTTGACTTGTATGTCAGTGGAAATACTTAAGATCTTGCTTACAAGATAGCTTGTATGTCTGGTTTTTAACCTTATTAATAAAAAGTAGTAATGTACATACCTAAATTACTTTATACCTCAAGACATTAAAGTTGAAAATGATAACTTTTAAAATCATGCTGACATTCAAAAGAACTCTGTTATTGTGTTTTAAATGGTAGAGGTATCAGTAGAAAATTCAAGTTTCTTTCAGCAGCAGGATGTATCCAGTGGAAAAGATCTTATTTTCAGGAAGCATACGAAACACAAAGGAAATCCTTTCCATTTCCTTTGCCTAACTTTCAGAACAGCATGTGGGGAATGACTCTAATTATGCTACCTTACTTATCTTTGTGAGGCCACTCATTTGTTCTGAAATCATGGGTGCATTGCCCCATCTCTTTGGTGACCATTTAGATGTAGTGTGCACTCCTTGCACAGTGTTCTCGCCATGGAGGAAATGGACAATTGTAAAAGGACCAGCTGAATTGGGTTTTAATACCTTTTCTTCACGTACTAAAAGACAAAGAATTCTGCATTTCAAGTATGCTGTAAGAAAAGTCTTCAGGTGTTTAAAAAATTGTGTTCAGAAATGTACAAATGATGCAATCTGTTTCCTTCCTCAGAAAAGAGTTTCCTAGTTTTTCAGTTATTTTCAAGAACTTATGGTACCATTAACTTACTTACTTCAAAGAACTGTGGAAATGTGTTGATTAGATCAGGGAGGTTCACCTACGCCAAACAGAATTCTTTCCTGGGAATTTGGAGTTAGTGCTGAGGAAATGAGATGGGTTTCTTTATGAGTAATTGGTCTGTAACATGTAAATCTGGGACCTTTTTTCTAATAACATCTAGTCAAAAGAATCAGAAGCTGGCAAATAGAAAGGAAAATGAAGTACAGACACAGCAGAGACAAGAGACTAAGAGAAAATTCTGTAGGCATTAGAATCTTTGGAACTGAGGCCATGCTATATTTTTATCCTTAGGTTTCATGAGATCCCTCATATCCTTTCAATAAATTCTCTTTTATTTATTCAACTGAGTTTGAATTGGAGTTCTGTCACTGGAAACTAAGTGTCCCAACTGAATTACTTCCAAAGCGTCCTGTGACTATCTCTGTCAAAACACTTACTACATCATACTATTTTGTTTAATTGTCAGTCTAGTCCAAATAGACTTTAAGTTCCTTGAGGACACATAGACTGTTTTGTCTTAAGATCTACATTATCTAGCCTAGTACTTGGCACAGTATGTGCTCAGGAAATATTTGATCAGTGAATGAATGAATAATGTATGAATTGTGGACATTTTATTATATATGCTTTTAGTTTTATTTTTTTAATTCCTTAAAAGTTTTTTGAATGGATAATATATTTATATTGTTCAAAACCAAAGTCTATGTAAAGTAACATAGTGAAAAGTCTCCCTCCCATCTTTGTCCTTTGTCCACCCAAATCATACCACTTTCCTTCTATCCAGGTAAGCACTAATATATCTTTTTCCTAGTATAAATTTTCAGAGTTAGTTTGTGCATATATAAGCAAATACTAATATATATTCCCCCTTTTTATGCAAATGGTAACGTTTATTATACACTGTCTTGGACCTTTCTTTTGACTTAATCTAGCTCAGAGATTTTTTTCCCTGTATAAACATGTATAGAACTCCCTTTTTCTTTATACAGTTGTATGTTATTACCGTGTACAATTGAATTATAATTTGTTAAATCTGAACTTTATTATTGGACATTAGTTTTGCTTCTAATCTTTCACTATTATAAACAATACTGTAATAATCTTGTATATATGTGTCACTCTGCATGTGTTCAGGTATGTCTGTAAGGTAAACCATTAGAAATGGAATTACTGGATCAAAGATTATGTGTTCATAATTTTATTGTCAAAATGACTTCTATAAAGTTTATACAGGTTTATTAATCCAGCAGCAATATATGAAAATGGTTGTTTCTCCACAGTATTATAAATAGTATATTAGCATATTTGTAGAATTTCTGTCAAGTTGTACTTTTTTTAATGGCCAACTAGCTCCTTACTCTTCACAAATAACAGCTCAGAGCTCTGAGCAAAATATAAAGCCATTTGTCTGAAAACACCAGAGAGTGATCAAAGCAGGCAAATACTGGATGCACATTGATACTTGGAAGAAGGGAAAGCAGAGCCTTGATATTATGGGATAGTATCAAAATGTTTAACATATAGGAAACTAGAGTCCTAGAAGGGGAAGAGAAAACAGGAAAGCAGGAAATAATAGATAGCACATATATTTCCAAATATGGTGAAAAACAAATGTACAGATTGAAGAAGCTCAACAAACCCCAGCTGGGATAAATGCAAGGAAGAATTAAAACAAAACATTATGGTAAAAATACTGATAACCAAACATAAGGAGAAACTCATCAGTGACCAGAGAAAAATTATGCTTTATATACAGTTCCCTCTCATTGCTTTTCTTCTTTAGACTTTTCCTGTCTGGTGTTATTTACTTTTCCTTCTGGTCTTTTGACTTAGCTTTAAAAAAAATTCCCTCAAAGTAATGAGCCCCCAACCCTAGATGGTTCATTTCTTCCTGGAATTTGCTCTCGGAGCACTGTGCCCTTTGATAGCGTTTATCATAGATTATAATTTATTTTATTTTATTAATTTTTTATTTTAGATTCAGGGAGTACATGTACAGGTTTACTATAGGGTTATGTTGTATGATGTTAAGGTTTTGGTTTCTGTTGATCCTGTCACCCAAATACTGAATTAGTACTCAATAGGAAGTTTTTCAACTCTTGTTCCCTTTCTTTCCTCCCACCTTTTGGAGTCCCCCTTGTCTGTTGTTCCCATGGTTATGTCCGTGTGTACCCAGTGTTTAGCTCCCACTTAAAAGTGAAAACATGTGGTATATGGTTTTCTGTTTCTGCATTAGTTTCCTTAGGACAATGATCTCCAGCTACATCCATTTTGCTGCAGAGGACATGATTTTGTTCTGTTTTTATTTCTGTGTAGTAGTCTATGGTATATACGTACCACATTTAAAAAATCTAATTCACCATTGATGGGCACCCTTAAGACAAGGTAGTTTCCATGTCTTTGCTATTGTAAACAGTGCTGTAATAAACATACAAGTGCAGGTGTCCTTTTGGTAGAGTGATTTATTTTCCTTTGGGTATATACCCAGTAGTAGCATTGCTGGATCAAATGGTAGTTCTATTTTTAGTTCTTTGAGAAGTCTTCAAACTGCTCCTCACCTGCCTGAATTAACTTTCATTCCCACTAACAGTGTTTAAGTGTTTCCATTTCTCCACACAGGTTATAATTTATAGGAGTGATTGCTTTAATTTATGTCTGACTCACCTACTAGACTGTAAGCTCCATAAGGGCAGTGGTCCTATGTCTTTTACTTACTAGTTTACAATGTCTAGCAGACTACTTGACATATTTTAGGCCCTTAATACGTCGTCATGAATGGATGAATAGGCCTTGAGTCTTGAGATTGAGCTCTGTGACTCCTTGTTATGCTCTCTCAATAGGCAAGTTTCTTGACTGTTCTAAGCCTCAGTGTTCTCATTTCTAAAATGGATATAAATAAATTTTATCTACCAAGCAGGGTTCTGGGGATAGTTAAATGACATATTTTAGAAAACATTTTGTAAATTATAAAATTCTAATTAGACTAACTTTGAGTTTCCTTTTCACATGTAGTGTGTATTTATGCATGTGCTAAGGAACAATCTCCAGATTTAGGCTTACTGGTTTTCAGAGTCCATTTGAAGAATCAGCTTTACCAGTTTGTCACGCAGCTAAAGTTATAATCACTCTTGAGTGTTTCTTAGCTATTAGCTATCTAAGTGGTAAGAGCTGTCAATTTCAGATAAAAGCTTGTTTGTTGACAAGGGAAGTGTCTCTAAGAAAGGAAATAAAAATTTCCCTTACAGAGCAACCTGAACTTGGACTCCATTCTGCACAAAATATCTACCTGTCACTTCTAAAAGGAGAAAAAAACGATCACAACTGTGATTACCAGAAGAAAAGCTTAGACCTAATAAACTGCCAAAACTGAGATTCTCGTTAGTTTAAGTTACTTGCCAACGTACTATAACTTGAAAAAAGGAAAGATGCACATATTTATTGCTAATGCTGGGGAAATTGCCATTAAGGCAGTTGGCAGAAAGGCTGACATTTTAACAGTCATAGGTTAGATAATTTTCTACATCTATCCAAGAGAAGATTTTGACCAAGGACAGTTAAAAAAAAAAAAAAAATCAAATTATTCTGTTCACTTGGCGGCATCTAAATGTCTCATTTTCAGCTTACAGAAAAGATTGCTGTGAAAGCAATCTTTGACATTACAACCGAGTGACCATAAATTGCTTGAATAGCTGTTGGAAATTCAAATATAAAACCACACGAAAGTCATTATCTGAGGTGGAACAAGGAGTTTTCACTTGTTTTGCTCTTCATTTACTGTTTATAACTTAATTTTACATTAAGATTGTTTTAAAATTATCATGTACTCAGTTTCAGAGAAGATGATTAGCTTATAGGTCACAAGGAAAATCAGTGCCAGAATGGAAAACTGAATTCTTGAGTCTTAGTGTTCAACATTTCCAGTGCTGTCAGAAACAAGTGTTGAGTTTTCTTTGTTCTTCTAATGGCAAAATAAGGAATGTATGGTAGGCTTGAAAGTTGGCAATCATAAAGTGCTTTTTATGGTTTCCCAAATTCCCTTCATAGTATTGTTTCTTTTCTTATGAATTTAGTTTTGTAAATCAGCCTGTTGCTGATAAACAAAAATTTATATTAGTCCTGGGACCAAGATTTCTTTCAGTATGACATTAGTTGTGTAAATCAGCCTGTTGCCAATAAACACAAATTTATATTAATTCCAGGATCAACATTTTGAGAAGGAATAAAGTAGGGATCATCTGAGAGTTTTTAAAAGAATGTTGGTCTAAAATAGCTGGTAGAATAAAAATATATTGTACAAACTAAAATAGGGCAAAAGAGCTAAAATGCAGTGCATGGACTAAAATAACTAGCAGTTCAAATGAGTCCAAGTGCTAAATATGTAATTATCTTTCCTATTACCTTATATGTACAAGAGTTATTTTAACTTTTAAAATCCTACATTTCACTTTTGTTGTTGTTTATATATGTATGTATATGTAAAAAACAGGCATATATATACACACACACCACTGAGTTTAACAAACCAAAAGTTTTGAAATTGCATTTTAACTTACAGGTTGACATTTTACACTAGTAGGTAGAAATGGTTATTTATTTATCGGTAGGTTGTTTGACTTATACACTGAAAATGAAGAAATAACTTGAGTTTGGTTTATCAACATCTCTCCAACTCCCTTCCCCAAACTCTTTGAATTCCATGGTACTTTTTAAAAGCTTGCCTCAATATCCCCAGGAATGACTTAACAGTTGTTCCACATAGTCATAGTAGCCATTTTCTTATTCACTAATTTTATGAATGGTTGTTGCACATCCTCTAGGGGTTTAGAAATTGCTCATACCATCGAGGAGAGAGTTTCTGGGTGCCTTTGTTCCATGTTAGTGCTTATTTGCTGCTGTAACTCTGACCTTCTTGCCATCTCCTGAACATGGAGGCACACTCATGCATCAACCCTTTTTATACTTGCTGTTCTCTTTGCCTGGGGTGTTTGTCCTTCAGATCCACATAGTTTGTTTCTTACCCTCTTTCCATCTTTGCTCAGTTGTTACCTTGTCAAATTACTCTGTGAAGGCGCTAAATCTTGACCATTTGAGAGTTTTGAGCAAACAAGGATCAGAATCCAAGCGATGTGTTGAAAGAATCACTCTGCCTGTTGTCATGAGAATAAACTGCAGGCGAACAATGGCTGACACAGGGGCAATTGCCTTTGTCCAGGCTGGAGATCAGTTCAGGTGGTTATGGAGGTGGTGAAAAGTGGTTGGACTCAGGATACATTTTGAAGGGAGAGTCAAAACGTCAATATATATATATATTTTTTGAGACGGAGTTTCGCTCTTGTTACCCAGGCTGGAGTGCAATGGCGTGATCTCAGCTCACCACAACCTCCGCCTCCTGGGTTCAGGCAATTCTCCTGCCCCAGCCTCCTGAGTCGCTGGGATTACAGGCACGCGCCACCATGCCCCGCTAATTTTTTGTATTTTTAGTAGAGACGGGGTTTCACCATGTTGACCAGGATGGTCTCGATCTCTTGACCTCATGATCCACCTGCCTCGGCCTCCCACAGTGCTGGGATTACAGGCTTGAGCCACCGCGCCCGGCCAAAACGTCAATATTTTGAAGGAAGACTCAGGATATATTTTGAAGGGAGAGTTAACAGGATTTGCTGCCACTTTGAATGTGGAGTGAGAGGGAAAGATAGGAGTCAAAAATGATTCTAGGTTTTTGGCCTGAGTGACCGAAAGAATGGAATTGCTATTTACTGAAATAAGGAATAAATATCAAGAGAAGAGCACTAAATCAGGAATTTTGTTTTATTTATAGGAGTTTGATAAATGGAATTTGAATTTAAAAAAAGGTCTGGGATGGAGATACACAAGTTGGGAGTCATCAGCATATATATTATTTAAAGTCATGAGCTTGGATGAGATCCTCTGAGCATAAAATAAAGAAAAGGAATCTTAGAGTTAAGCCTAGGCATACCCCAAACTCCAGTGTTCGGGGGTTGAGACCAGAGGGAAGGCCAGTAAGGTAGAGAAACTGGGACTTTGGAAACCAAGTAAAGAATGTTTTACCAAGTAAAAAAAGAAAAGAGTGATTAGCGATGTCATAATGCTTCTGGTAGAACACTTAAGATGAAGACCAAGAAATGATCATTGAATTTGGCAATGGGGAGGTCATTGATGACCTTGAGGACCTGTTTTGGTGGAGTAGTGGTAGGGAAGGGCTAACTGGAGAGGGCTTAAGAAAATAATAAACGAGGAAATGTAGACCTGAAATGTAGATTAATTTTTATAAGGAATTATTTTTTATTTTTTATTTTTTTATTATTTTTTTTTAGAGGAAGAACGAGAGAAAGAAAGAAAAATAATAAAAAAAAAGAAAAAGAATAAAGGAAAGGAAGAAAGAGGAAGAGGAAGAGGGAGAGAGAACAGGGGTGTTGCTTTATTGCCTGGGCTAGAATGCAGTCTAAAACTGGGTATGCCTGTAATTGTGTTTAATAATAGAGACATTAAAAAAAAAAATGAGGGAAGAAAATAATTAACAAGCAGCCAACCAATATTTCACTTAAACCTGTAAATATGTGTGATGTAGTACTGATAAGAGTGTATATTTTGTGTATTTAAAGTGGAGAGTTCTATAAATGTTAATTAAATCTACTTGTTCTGGATCTGAGTTCAAGTCCTGAATATCGATGTTAACTTTCTGTCTCATTGATCTGTCTAATATTGATGTTGAAGTCTCCCACTATTCTTGTGTGGGGGTCCAAGTCTCTTTATAAGTCTTATGTATCTGGGTATTTCTGTATTGGGTGCATATATATTTAGGATCTTTAGCTCTTCTTGTTACATTGATCCTTTTATCTTTATGTAATATCCTTCTTTGCTTCTTTTGATCTTCGTTGCTTTGAAATCTATTTTATCAGCAAAAATTGCAACTCCTGCTTTCTATTTATTTATTTTTGCTCTCCATTTGGTTGGTAAATTTTTCTCCATACCTTTGTTTTGAGTCTTTGTGTATCCTTGCATGTGAGGTGGATCTGGATGTAGCATACCAATGGGTCTTGGCTTTTTTTGCCTGTCTGTGTCTTTGGATTGGGGGATTTAGTCGATTTAAATTTAGAATTAATAACAATATATGTGTGTTTGATACTGTCATTTAATGTTAGCGGGCTGTTTTGCCCATTAGTTGATGCAATTTCTTAATTATGTTGATGTTCTTTATTTTTTGGTATTTTTTAGAAAGGCTGATACTGGTTGTTCCTTTCTATTTGTAGTGGTTCTTTCAGAAGCTCTTGTAAAGCAGGCCTGGTGGTGATGAAATCTCTGAGTGCTTGCTTGTTCACAAAAGATTTTATTTTTCCTTCGCTTATGAAGCTTAGTTTGGCTGGATGTAAAATTCTGGGTTGAAAGTTCTTTTCTTTAAGGATGTTGAATATTGGCCCCCACTCTCTTCTGTCTTGTAGGGTTTCTGCTGAGAGATCTGCTGTGAGTCTGATGGGCTTCCCTTTATGGGTAACCTGACCTTTCTGGCTGCCCTCAGTATTTTCTCTTTTGTTTCAACCCTGGTGAATCTGGCGATTATGTGCCTTGAGGTTGGTCTTCTTGAGGAATATTTTTGTGGTGTTCTCTGTATTTCCTGGAGTTGAATATTGTCCTGCCTTGCTAGGTTGGGAAAGTTTTCCTGAATAATATCCTGAAGCATATTTTCCAGCTTGGATTGATTCTCTTCGTCACATTCAGGTACACGTAGATTAGGTATCAAGCATAGATTAGGTCTTTTCACATAGTCCCATATTTCTTGGAGACTTTGCTCGTTCTTTTTTATCCTTTTTTCTCTAATCTTGTCTTTTTGTTTTATTTCATGAAGTTGTTCTTCGACCTCTGATATCTTTTCTTCTGCTTGATCAATTCGGCTGTTAAAACTTGTGCATAGTTCGCGAAGTTCTCGTGTTGTATTTTTCAGCTCCATTAATTCACTTATATTCCTCTCTAAATTGTGTGTTATTGTTAACATTTCGTCAAACCTTTTTTCAAAGTTCTTAGTTTCTTTGCATTGGGTTAGAACAAGTTCTTTTAATTCCCAGAAGTTTCTTATCAACCACTTTTTAAAGTCTGCTTCTGCTAATGGAACACAGTCTTTCTCCATCAGGCCTTGTTCTGTTGCTGATGAGGAACTGTGATTCCCCTGCAGAGGGAGAGGCATTCTGATTTTGGGTATTCTCAGCCTTTTTAGGCTGGTTTCTTCCCTTAGTATAAATTTATCCATCTGTGGTCTTTATAATTACCGTCTTTATAGTTGGGTTTCTGAATGGACGTCCAACTTGTTGATTCCCGGCGCTAGAATCTGAGCAACCCACTGTGCCGGCCAAAACAGCGGCTTTAAGATTGATGGTGCTTTTCTGACTGGGCACCAAGAACCGCCACACCAAGGCAGCGGCAAAACCGCCTCACCGGCCTCAAGAGTCGTGCCGGCGACACGTGGGGCTCCTCCGCTGGGAATCTCCTGGTGGGTGAGCAACAAAAATTGATCTGAAAGTGTGGCGTCCTCTCCTTCTCTGCTGCAATCCCGAGCTGCTAGTGATCAGCCATCTTGGATCTCTCTCTGGAATTATTTTTTAAAGTAAAACAGAGAAATGAAATGGGAGCTGCAGAAGGTTATAAAGTGAATGGAGACATTTAAAAAATGATGTTTACGTGCTGATGGGAGTGATTGAGTAAACAAGGGAAAATTAATTTTATAGGAGAAAGAGAATGTGGACAGTTGTTGGGAACATTTTTTTTTTTTTTTTTTTTTGAGACAGAGTCACGCTATGTCACCTAGGCTGGAGTGCAGTGGTGCGATCTCGGCTTAATGTGACTTCCGCTTCCCAGGTTCAAGCGATTCTTCTGCCTCAGCCTCCCGAGTAGCTGGGAATAAAGACATGCTGTTGCAAAATTGTCTAAAGTGCTGTGCATGTGTGCCTATGTGCACCACGCCCGGCTAATTGTTGTATTTTTATTAGAGATGTGATTTCACCATGTTGGCCAGGCTGGTCTCTAACTCCTGACCTCGTGGTTCACCCGCCTCAGCCTCGCAAAGTGCTGGGATTACAGGGATGACCACTGTGCCCGGCCAGGAGCATGTATTCTTTGATGAGTGGTCCTTCTGTAGCACTGTACACAGCACTAAGGGAAGACTTTTCTGTCTTTACTTTTATAGCCCCAAACTCTCACTTGGCTGGGTGTCCCTCTTACCAGCCCTCATTTAACTGTGTGGTATTATTGTTACCTCTGCACTTGCCCCTTTCAAAGTATGACCCCTTGTACTTAAAAACAGACCCTTTTAGGTCCAGCTGTGTCTTGATCCAAAGAACCACACTTAGCAGAGTATGTTAGTTTTAGAGACCTATAGGAGCTTAACATAATACCAAAACCACACCTTTTTGATAATCTTGGACTATACAACAGAAGGCAAGAATTATAATAGGGTCTCACAAACCTTCTCCCACCCACCATGATGAACTATCTGTAGATCCTTCATGACTCTTAAGAATTCTCCCAAGTGTTGAGTTGTGAGTAGCCTGCACATAATGGCATTCAATTCTGAGAATAGTTACTCAGCTCTGAGCATCCAGCCTGTTTCTCACCATTGGCATTTCTGGTGGCATTGTGGCCTCTGTCACTCACACACTGGATTGCCTTACCTTTGAATCTGTCCATTTAATTCTCATTTCTGCCTTTTCTGTCACAGGGTTAGAGTTATGGTAATGAAGAAATGCTCTGTCCTTAGCCAGAGGTTGATGTAAGTTAAAAGATGTTGTAAGCCATAAAACAAACAATCAGGCAGATATTAGTTATCATTGTTATCTTCAGAGCTCAAGGTTTATATTTCTGTCTGCATTTTCAAGGCTTTAGATCAGAGTTTTAAAATTAGGGCCAGACCTTTTTTTGGGGGGGTCGGAGATTCGCTCTTGTTGCCTGGCCTGGAGTGCAATGGTGCAATATCGGCTCACTGCAAACTCTGCCTCCTGGGTTCAAGCAGTTCTCCTGCCTCAGCCTCCTGAGTAGCTGGGATTACAGGCATGTGCCCCCATACCCAGCTAATTTTTGTATTTTTTAGTGGAGATGGGGTTTCACCACGTTGGCCATGCTGGTCTTGAACTCCTGACTTCAGGTGATCTACCTGCCTCGACCTCCCAAAGTGTTGGGATTACAGGCATGAGCCACCATATCTGACCAAGGCTCAGAACCTTGAAACCACTTGCTAGGGTGTTTGTAGACTGGAGTGGCAACTATTGTGAAATTGTCCAAAGTGCTATGCATGTGTGCCTATGTGCATTCATCCACCCACTCATAAAAATATTTGTAAATGCTTGCTATGTTTTAAGATGTGTTTGAGGGAGTTTGTGCTGCTCAGTTTTTAAAGAGAGGGAACCCTTTGGTAGTTACAAAATGAAAAGAATAGACATCCACTCTGAGTAGTTCTGGATCATTTTTGGTGTTCTTTTTTCAAGTATATCTAGTAAAATACCAGGCTGAGCTGCACACTTGCAGTGAGACAAGATGGAAGACTGAGAATTCAGCCAGCTCAGGACACATCTTTCTTGCCTTTGCAGAGGTTCTCTAGCACGCCAAGATCTTGGCATGACCTACCTGGAAAACTCCTCCTCTAGCCAATGCAAAATAAAAAAAAATGTGATTCCTTAGCTTTTTCTGTCATAAAAATTGAGAGGCAAATGTTTTTCTTTTAAATGAGTTTTCTGTTTTAGCAAACAGAAGCTATTATTTATAGCTTAGTTAAATGTTTTAAATTGGCAAACCTCTGTACCTCTTTCCTATAGAGATTAGTTCCTGGAGGGAATTATGAAAAAAATCAGTTAATGATAATCATATAGTGGACTTTCCAGAGATGGGAAACTTATTTTGGATACCCACTGGTAGGTAGAAGTCTGACCTTTGCATATAGTTCCAGATGTACTACAGAGAGGATGGTGGTGTATGCCATCAGCCTTGTTGTTTATAAATATTAGTGAAGTGGTCTGAATGCTTTAATAAAAACAAATGTATCAAATGGGTAGGCCTGTCTTTATAGTTTTGGATTAAAAAAAAATCATACATTCATATATTCTTTTCATACTTTTAAGAAACAAAACGGCAGTACTGCTACATTATAATTTTATTGTACACTTAAAATCCAGATTTAAAAAATTCTAATTGTGCTTTTTAGTAACTAATAATTTAAGAACTCTTTTTGATCCTCCCCTACTTTTCCAACCTTCTTTTCTTGCCTAATGTTAGGAAAACCAAATTAAAGATGCCTGCATTTTGAACAGGTTGAACTTGTGGCCTTGGCTATAATTGTCACTTCATCATCTATTTTTGATTTTAATCTTATTATTATAACTTTCTTTTTACAGACTGGTGAATTTTCAGCTCGTTTTCTTTTGAAGTTGCCAGTGGATTTCAGCAATATCCCCACATATCTCCTCAAGGTAAAAATATATGATTATCAGTATGAGACTATAAGTAAGCTTTTAAAGTAATTATTTAACTCAATATTTGTGTGACTGGTTTGTCAGCATTTTGTTCACATGATGAATTCTACTAAAAATATTTCTTATATGAAGTTCCACTGAGCTATTTTGTTTTCTAAAAGCTAAAATAGTAACTTTAAAAGTTATTTAGAAGTGAGTTTTCCATATAAAATTTCTATTATAAGTGAATTAAACTCTGGGAAAAAATCACTTTTATTTAATAATGTTATTGGGATGAAAGACTCTCATATAAATTGTCTAATATGAAATATTAGGGCTGCATATTAGCCACCACTCCATTCTACAAACACCCTAGCAAGTGGCTTCAAGGTTCTGGCCCTTGGCTGGGCATGGTGGCTCACACTGTAATCCCAGCTCTTTGGGAGACTGAGGTGGGCGGATCACCTGAGGTTAGGAGTTTGAGAGCAGCCTGGCCAACATGGTGAAAACCCATCTCCACAAAAATATACAAAAATTAGCCAGGCATGGTGGCACGTGCCTGTAATGTCAGCTATTCGGGAGACTGAGGCGATAATATTCGGTAGGTAGCACTGCATATTAACCACGCTGCACTAAAGGGTGTTTCATTTTCTTTATGTTAATAGTTGCTCTCAGGCACCTTCAGAGTTAGACTGTCCAGAAGAGACCCAGAATCCATTTAGAACAGCGTACATGACATTCCTTAAAATATGATGCAGGCAAAGTGTGGCCTGGGGAACAGCTGTTTTGGGGAGAGGCCTGAAAATGCTTTGCAGAGAAGTAGCATCCAAGTCACTCGGCCGTGGTTGGTGTGAGAGAAAGTATAAATGGACTAGGAAGCAAGTTCTGAAAAGGGAGCTTTAAGACAAAGGCCTAGGTTCATCATAGATGAGGATTTGGTTGTGATTTAAGATTTGGCTGCCTTCCTCTGCCCTGTATTTGAGCCTATGGTTGTTTAATTGCAATCTCGTGTAAGAAAAATTTCTACCTTCCTAATTTGATGTTGTTCAGAGAGTTAATGGTGTTTATAACTGCGTAGAGAAAAGACAGGATCTTTGTACAAGTTCGCCTGCATATTGTACTAATTAGTAAATAATATTAGATATTAATTTTGATAATAGTCGTAGGTATGATTTAGTAGAATATAAACTATAGACCATAGAGAAGATTGGAGAATTTTTTTTTTAATAAATTTCATCTTTTTTTTTGTTTTGGAGACATGGCCTTGTTCTGTCACCCAAGCTGGAGTGCAGTGGTGTGACCATAGCTCACCCCAGCCTCAAACTCCCAAGCTACAGTGATTCGCCCACCTCAGCCTTCTGAGTAGCTGGGACCACAGGCATGCACAACTGTGCCTAATTTTTAATTTTTTGTAGAGAAAGGGTCTCAGTGGTCTTCCCACCTCGACTTCCCCAAATGTTGGGATTACAGGTGTGAGCCACTGTTCCTGGCCTATACAGTCCATCTAAAGAAGAAAATTATTTTCTTTTTCTCTAAGTAAAACACAGGATTTTTATACTTCATTAAAAACTTAGTTTCCAGTTTACTAGTTCTACATTCTTTACCCAAGGGTTGTAAAGTCCAAGTAAGAATGGAAGTCATCAATTTCTGTCAGTTTCTCTACAGTCCTGTTGTGGAAAATATATATATTAGATCTGTGATTACCAAGCATAATTAATTTGATTTTGGCAATTACTATGCTCTATTAGACTAGTAAGCAGTCTTCTAAGAAACCCTTGTAGCACATACTCAGGACCTCCTCCATGTATTCCAGTTAAAACTCTCCTTCAGCCCATTTAGAGCCAAGTTCAAAAGCAAATGAAAGTACATGATTTATATAATCACCTTAATCCACATTTTACAGTTAGTGTTTTTGTTTTAATTTATTGTGCCTTATCAGTTTCAGCAGTCTTCCTGTTTATTTGCAATTGATGTTGCCTCTGCTCGTATTCTTGAGGGTCAAAGGAAAAAAAAAATTGTTGGCTCATAATCTCATATTTATCTCCTCAGTATCAAATTACCATATTTTTTATTTTAAGAATTCTAACTTTATATGCTGTTCTTATTTTCCTTGACAGTAAGTTAAGAGAAGGGTGGAATCTATTTGCCAAAACTGTAAAGTTTTTTAACCCCCACATTACTGTGAAATGATGTCTCTTCTATAGATAAAATATCTACATGGCAACACTAATGTCTTTCTGGATCTTTTGAGTTCATGCAAAAAGAGTAAAACAACAAGGACCAAAAAGGAGAAACTCTTGTGTAACACAAAGCAACAGCCAAAAAAACAAAAACAGAAACCTACCAGCACACCAGAAACAATCCAGAATACTTGCTGAGGGTTTTAAGATGTACATTCCTAAAGTTGTTGTAACCTTTGGCTTTGCTTTTCAAAGGAAGCTTGCCTTAGGTGCTGCTTTACATATTATTGGCGTTCGGATGCTCCTCATCTAATCGCTAGGCCTGTAACTGAGAATCTAACTACAAAAATAAACCTCCTGAATTCCTAGGGTTAGGATACTATTCACCAGCATCGGTAGTTTTACCTTATCATTTCAAGCAAATAAAAGGGAAAGTAGAACTTTAAAATATTGAGATAGCATGGAGTTTGACTGCATACCCTATTGATTTGCTACAGTGAAATTTCATTACACTATGATGAAGTCATCATCTACTCATAAGTTCATATTACCAAGTGTACCTATTTTACCCACTAATAGAATTATTTTACGTTAAAATGAAAAAGCCATTCAATATTCAGTTATATGATTTCCCTTAATATTGTACTGTAAATTCGTATGGTTCTTACAGGGGATAGAGTGAATTTATTCTGAAGATGAAGCCTGATTTTAGAGTCTGAATTTTACTTTTGGTTGAGGTAAATCAAAGGGTCAGATGAATCACTAACATAAAAACAAAAAATATTTCTGTATTTGTTACTGTTCTTATTTTGGAGGTGGTAGGAATCCAGCATGAGCTCATGTAGACCAGATGAGAAATTTAATAAGATCTTCTTCTGAAGTCTGTATGACAGGAAACAGTCTATACTTAGTACTTTACAGATAAGGCATAGACCAACTTTCTTATGTCTGTTCCACTGTGTTCAGTTGTGTACTCCTGAACTTCTCAACTGGTGTATTTGTGGGGAGAAATCATCCCCATCATAAAGAGGAGATTACAGAAATTATCAAAGTGCAAGTATTCACGACAGTTACCGAACCGAAGAAGGATGGTTTTATAATTGTATACTTTCTCTTAACGAACAGCTAGTCATTAGATGCTGCTGCTCTTAATTTTCTTAGAGTGTGGTGAAAATTAACATACACTGAGCTGCATGTGTATTCCCGTGTTTATTTCTGTCCTGAGAATTAGTGAACTTAACAATGTGATGTTAAGAAGGCTATGTTTTTGTTTTTGCTTCTGTTTTCTGTAAAACCATACTTCATAAAGAAGTAGTTAAAGAAAAGGTTTGAATTGTCTACTAAAATTTTTATTCTCTGAACAAGAAGCTCAGAAACTGAGAATATAGTATTTTGGGGGAGAGGAGAGGCTTACTTTTAAATGTGATGTGTGTTTGAATTGGTCACTTAGAATAATAAGCCAGTTTTATATAGAATATAGTGAAGTTAAAATCCTAGAGCTAGGAACCCCTTCAGTAGCATCATACAAAAATATGGAGGCAAATTGTTGGATCCCACTGAACTGGAGGGTTAAATAGCACTGATTTCCTACTGATCGTGGATATGGCAAATATAACCCTGCAAAGAAAGTCAACATTAACTCTTTTTTGTTATGTAAGAAAAGACCATATTGTTTATGTAGGCTAAATTGTTGTTGGAATATCTCTAAACTAGAAATCACTGAGCCCTAGCCCAGGCTAGAAGTAGGGCTATAACCATTTACTATGACTGAAGTACTTGGACTTCTATTATCATTATTTAACATCAAACACTGAGCCCATTCATCCTGATGGATAGCTTGTAGAAATTTAGTTGCACTATGGAATCTGAATCATGACACTACATGGAAATGAATTGGGTGTGAAAAAGCTAAAATAGGTTATTTGTATCAAGAGCTGAAGCACTCATCCTTCTTCTGAAGTCACTGTGGTTGTACTGATCAGTCAGGGCACAATCAGTGCAGACCTCAGGTCACTCTGCCAAGCAGAGGCAAAAAGTAGGAATTCGGTTCAGAGTATTAA
Organism: Sapajus apella; assembly: GCF_009761245.1. Lineage (NCBI taxonomy): Eukaryota > Metazoa > Chordata > Mammalia > Primates > Cebidae > Sapajus > Sapajus apella. Next base: position 1,729,570 of record NW_022436984.1, read on the forward strand.
GACGTGTTCAGGAGTCTAGGATTGGCAGAGGGTTGTGACTAGGTAACTATACAGTGGTCTAAGCAGATCACTAATATGGAAGAGAGCATCTGAGTATCCTTGTGTGCTGAGGTTATCTGATGTCAGAGCAGTCTCTTCAGCCTGACATTGGACAGCAGGTTACCTACTTATAGTTTGCTTTCTAATCAAACCTTGTAGCAAATGCAGATATTCACAGAGCCAGGCAAGTACTGAAAAGGAGTGAATCTGACTTGATACCATAGGAAATGGTAGGCACTGTAATGAACTAGCATATATGTGCTTCATCTAAAGGCAGCAGCTACTATACAGCTACAGAGTTATTTTCCATTTGATAATTTGGGGCTGGTGTTGCCAGATATCCAGATGTTAACAGAAGGAGCCCAGAATCTCAGGGTTTGTTGTTGTTGTTAATATGAAAAACTGTCTTTTAAGTGATAGCAATGATAGATGTTGTTTGCTCTAAAACCTGACGGTCTTGTAACCAGGTAGGTGGCAGAAGACCCTTATTCTCTTTCCTTGATTTATACTATATAGTGTGGTATTCAGGGAGATCTTACTATGACCCAGTGGATAAGAGAAGGAGAACCTTGAACTGGAATTCCACTCAGTGTCCTGAGCTGTTTGTCAGAACTGCAACAGAGTGCCCAGAATGAGTTTGGCTTGGTTTTTGAGTACAGTACCGTGCAGAACACGTAAGTACTGATTTTGCCATAAAATGAAACAACAAAAAAGAAATTCAAGTATCATCATTGTCCTCAAAGACCTTATAATATCATTGATAAGACGATTTACTGAAACATTATTAAGTGTTAGCTTGCACTACCTGCCCAGTAGGCTTTTAAAAAGAGTAAGTTTTTATGACCAAGTTTGGGCATTAGCTAGACTTCTAAGTGGCATAGCTTTTGGACGGGGAGGAGGAACAGATCAGGGCTGGATGATCATGCAGTCAGTGGTGGGACTGTGTGGACATACTTGGTTTGGGGAGTAGGTAGTAATCTAGGTTGCAAGAGAAATTTCCTACAAGAGACTACTGAGAGATAAAACCAGAAAAAAAAGTTGGAAAGATTGAATGCTGGGAGATTGATTTTAGACTTTATTTAGCAGATAGTCTTAATCCCCTTATAACTGGGTTATCATGGTAAGAGCCTCCTATTTTATTTCCTTGGCCCCATTCTCTTCAGTGCCCAATCTTCCTGCAGTATTACTGTTAGTCTCCTTTAACGTATCTCAAAATGAGTAATACTTTCTTGTTGGCTGCTGCTTCTAGAGCCTACTCTCCCATGCAGTGTTGTTTTATGCAGCTTCCTAACATGTGCCTTTAGTCTCAGAAAGGCAGCCATCCGCAGTGTCCCACCAGTGCTTGAGAATTCCCAGTGCTGTCACTTTGCTCACGCTCTTCTTTCTGGCTTTGAAATTCCTACTCTTTCATCTTTTTATGGAGAATTCACTTAATTGATATAAAAATCAGGAGAAGTCCAAAGAAATTCAGGTTACTTGCCTAAGACTGTGTTTATTTGGAGGTGTCGACAGAATATCTCATTTTGATTATTGGCAGCTGGAATGAGAGAGGTGCTAAGAGGTCAAGGTGGAAAAGAAGCAGGGTAATGAAACCAAAGTGAACCTTTTGAAGGAGGAGGTTTTGCACACAACTATGGAGAAGCGTGAATTTGGAGGATCCAGTGGAAGAGAATTGTTATATATGTAGAAGGACAGCAGGAGCTCAGAGTCATATAAGTCAAGGTTTTTTTTTTCTGCACCTGGCTGTAATCATAGAGAAAGTTTCTTAAGTTGTTTTAAGGGTGGGATGTGGTGGCTCACGCCTGTAATCCCAGCACTTTGGGAGGCCAAGGTGGGCGGGTCACGAGGTCAGGAGTTCGAGACCAGCATGGCCAATATAGTAAGACCCAGTCTCTACTAAACATACAAAAATGAGCCAGACATGGTGTCACATGCCTGTAGTCCCAGCTACTCAGGAGGCTGAGGCAGAAGAATTGCTCAAACCTAGGAGGCAGAGGTTGCAGTGAGTCGAGATTATGCCACTGCACTCTAGCCTGGGTGACAGACGAGACTCCATCTCAATAAAGAAAAAGTTGTTGTTTTAATTTGTGATATGCTTAAATGTGATAATTGTATTGACGTACTCTCCTGATAAAGTTAAATGAAATTTTGCCTGGAAAAATCCATTTCAGGTGGTGCTGTTATTCTTCCACATTAGGAGAAATAGGTAATTGCATGAGCGTTAAAAAACAAAGTGTGTGTATGACAGTCACATTTTGTGACTTGCCATTAAAGATTGAATAAGTTGACAGAGTTTTGAAATTTTTCATTCTTCTCATCTTCCCTTGGGAACAGGGGAGGATTTTGCATTCTCTGCACCCAGAAGAACATTAGACTGATTAATTTTGTGGATGAATTCTTGCATTGTCTTTTACTATTTGGAAATGCTTGAAGCCCATTTAGCTTTACATGTTTTCTAGAAGGGAAACTGGTAATTTCCCCCAAATATTCTCTTTATTTAAAATCCAGCTAGCTTGTTAGGGTGGTATGTATTGATTGTAATTCTTTTTTAGCACATGTAAGATAGAAACACTGAAAAGCTTTCTGATTCTGATGAGTATAAATTCAAAGGCTGACCTCACAAGTTTTTCTGTAAACCGCAGATTAAATAACTCCTCTGAATTTGAGACTTTTTAGTTTAGGGAATCTTTTGGATTCAGTAAAGTCACACTTAATAATCAGCTGTGAGAGAGAAAGTCTGCTTTAACACACTCTTCTGAAATCTGGCTTTAAAGCAAAATAGTCGTCTGGTGCTTGAAGGACCATAAAGAATTCACACAGAACCCTCATTCTTCTTACTTAAAGGAAATAATTGCTGTCTAATCAAATAGGAGTGGGTATACTTTTCTAAAAGTAGAAACGAGTACTGGGAAGACAGTGCTGTTAAAGTAGGGTGCTGTTTATTCCTGTAATAAGACTAATTTATCCTTGCTAAATTTGAACCAAAATTTGCATTTGAGACTTAATCACAAAGAAAGCAGTGAGATGGTCTGAACACTTACTCTGCAGGGAATTACTGTCTCTTTCTTTATTAAGCAGCGGACCCATGGCTGCTCTCAGTTCATCGTCCTTGTTCCACCTCCCTTCTCTAGAGAGCAGGCAGGACTTAGGAAAAATATACTCTAATTCAGGGTCCAGCAGGCTTTCTCTAAAGGGCAAGATAGTAAAATTTTAGACTTGGGTGCCATATGGTCTCTGTCACAACTACTCAACTCTGCTTTCATAGCATGAAAGCAGCTACAGACAATATGTAAATGAATGAGTGTGGCTGAGTTCCAATAAAACTTTATTTTCATGTTTGAGATGATGGATATGCTAATTACCCTGATCCGATCACTATACAGTATGTGTATAGAAACATCACTATGTTTTTCATGAATATGTACTGTTATTTGTCAATTAAAAAATATGAATTTCTAAAAACGTAAACAAAACAACCTTGATTTTTGAAAACAGGCATTGGGCTGAATTTGGCCTGTGGGTAGTAATTAGTTTGCTGATCCCTTTTCTTGATTATGGAGGGGAGTGTTTCTTCACAAAGGCACCTGGTGCATCATAAATAGATAAGTAAAGGGATTTGGCTCAGTGGTTTTTATGCCATGGTCTCTGTTTATATTTGATTAGTACCTTCAACTCTGTTGAAGTCTCCCTTCCTCTTCCTCCCTACTTTTTTTTTAACCATCCTTCTTTTATTTATTCCATTTTCTCTCTCATTTTAATAATCTGTTAGTAACATGGTCTGAAATTTTGTGCCCACCTTCCCCCAAATGTATATGTTGAAATCCTAACCCCCAATGTGATGGTGTCAGGAGTTAGGGCCTTTCGACGTGATTAAGTCATGAGGGTGGAGCCTTGGTGAATGGGATTAACACCCTTATGAAGGAAACCCTAGAGGGCTAACAGGCCTGAGGATACAGTGAGGAGGCAGCATCTTCTCAGCTTCCAGTACTGTAAGAAACAACTTCCTGTTTTTTACACAATTTATAGTATTTTGTTAGCTACACAGTTTATAGTATTTTGTTACGGCAACTGGAACTAAGATAGCTATGCACACCACACAGGATTGTTGGGAATATTAATGAGATAATAAATATGAAGTAGTTACTTAAAACATGTCTGAGCTTGGTGCGGGTGCAGAATGGAAATAGTTTTGATTTCGTTAAATCATTTAATTTTTATTTCAAAGTATTGAGTGTATTGCGGGAGTAAGCACTATTCATAATAGCAAAACCATGGAATCAACCTAAATGCCCATCAGTGGTAGACTGGATGAAAAAAATGTGGTACATATACACAAGGGAATACTGTGCAGCCATAAAAAACAATGAGATCATGTCCTTTGCAACAACAGTGATGGAGCTGGAAGTCATTATCCTAAGCAAACTAGCACAGGAACAGAATGCGAAATACTGCATGTTCTTACTCGGAAGTGGGAGCTGAACTTTGAGTATATGTGGATACAGAAAAGGGAACAATAGCCACCAAAGCCTACCCTAGGGTGGAGGGTGGGAGGAGGATGAGGATCAAAAAACTGCCTGTCAAGTGCTATGCTTATTTCCTGGGTAACAAAATAATCTGTATACTAAACCCAATGACATGCAATACACCTATATAACAAATCCGCACATATACCCGTGAACCTAAAATAAAAGTTAAAAAGAAGAAGAAAGAATTTCATTGAGATTATGATAGAGTTATATTTACTACTTAATTTTCCTCTCTTCTGATTTCCCTTATATAGAATTCAAAACTTAAATTTTTACTTGCCCCAAGTTTCCAAATATGATTTATGGTAATTCTGACAATGGTATATATTTTTTTTTACTAAAAATAAAGAAGTCACAGGTAGTTTCTTGGAAAAAAGAAGCCACAGGTAGTTTCTTGGAATGTAGATTGAGGTAAGCCATTATGGAAAACACAATGGAGGCTTCTAAAGAAATTAAAAATAGAACTACCAGTAATGCCTCTCCTGGGTGGATAACCAAAGGAAATGAAATTACCACCTTATAAAGATCTCTGCACACTCATGTTCATTGCAGAGTTAGTCACAATAACCAACATATGGAAACAATCTAAGTGTTCATCAGTAGTTGAATGGATAAGGAAACTGTGGTACATATACATTTTGAAATATTATTCAGTCCTAAAAAAGAATGAGATCTTGCCATTTGCCAAGATCTCAACATGGTGAGCCTAGAGGATAGGATGCAAAGTGAAATAAGTAAGATAATGAAAAATATTGCATTATCTCACTTGTATGTAGAATCTTAAAAAAAATTCAGATATATGCAGAGAACAATACAGAGGTTACCATGGGTTGGGGGTGGTGGTGAGTGGGGAATGGGGTGAAGTAGGATACATCTTCTGTGTACATCAGAGGGTGCGAAGACCATCTGTGTGGGATGAACAAGCCTAGCACTCTACTGTGCAACAGGACTACAGGTTCTAAAATTGTACAGTGTATGGAATTCATGCTAAATGAGTAGGTTTCACCTGCTCTGGCCATAAAAACAACAAAAAATGGGTAACTATGTAAGATGATGGATATATTAATTTCCTTCACTATAGTAACCTTTTTATTGTCTGTATGTGTCCCATAACATCAGATTATATGCCTTAAATATACACAATAAAATTTATTTTTTTAAAAAAGAGAGCTTTCCTCTTTTGGCTTTCTTGTATTATTTTACAGTTTAATTTTTTTATGGTGTGCTTCTATTTTTCAAAATTTCAATTTTAGAATGTAGGTATATCTCAAATGATTGCCCTGCCTTCCTACCATGTCCCCATTTATAGTGATTGTCATTTAAGTACAGTCTATTCTGTAACATAAATTAGTTCGTTCATAATTGGTAAATAGTAGAAGCCTGTCTGTATAATGCAAAAGCAGCCATGGCTTACAGTTGATTTTTCTCTAGCACATTAATTATTTTGACCACTAAGTAACAGCAGCTAAATGCAAAGTATGCTGATATAGATGAACAGAGCAAGCTTTGGAAGCATATTGTATTATTTATTGTATCACTTATTATTGGGAATATAGCATCTTAAGTACATTAATATTTTACTGAAATTACTTTGAGTTTTGTCAGTGCTGTGCTTACAAAGTTGTGGAGGCCTTAAGTGGTCTGTATTTTCCTCATAAGTCTCTTATTTTTAGCATGTAATTTACTAGAATGCAATTTTTTAAGGAATGCATATATCATATTATAGCAGCAACACTTGTATTTTAAAACTTATAGGCTAGGCATTCTTAGTCCTTTACACTTTCCATATATGTCGCAGGTTTTTAAATCCTTCTCCATCTTCATACTTCTCTTTGGGGAGTGTTCCAGATTGCCAGCATCTCTCTTAAACTGTGGTGCCCAAAAATAAGCACAAAACTCCAGGGAGGGTTGATCAGGTCAGTGTTTATTAAGACTCTGAGCATCAACATTAATTAGGAGTTATTGAGTTTGTAAAAGACCATACTTCCTTGTCTTACTAATCCAGTTTTATGCAGTTAGTTTTTCTAAGCCAGTGTGTAAACTTAATCCCTTCATATCAGGTTTTCAGATTTGCCCTATTTTTTTCAGTCCATATATGAGGGAAGTCTTGGAACCTATAATCCAGAAAGGGAAGTGTGGATTGGAACCAGGTAGCACAGTGAGGTTAACAGGATTATGGGATGTGATCACTATAGGTGACCATTTTTTATCTGGAACTACTTTTCTCTATGGTTGTGTTTTTTTCACCCACATCTTAAAGGTGCCACTTGGCACCTGACAGTGGTTGTGCCAGTTTGTTTCTGTCATCTGTTCTCATTACACCAGTTTCATCAGTCAGCAGACCTACAACTCAAATAAAAGTAAAAGCTGGTTGGCTGTGTAAGGTGACTACACAGATAATAGTATAATGCATGTCAGAATAATAATTATTAAGAAAAGTACGAAGTTTACTAGGTTGGTGAGAAAGGATTACACCTGGCTGGGAAAAATCTTTATAACGGACGTGACATTTGGAATGGGCCCTGAAAGACTTGGTTTTGTTAAAGAGAAACTAGACATAAAGAATAAGTATTATTTTAGGTGGCAATAGTAGCACAGTTGGAAAACAGTCCAACAGTCCATTTTGGCTAAATTTTAGAACTTGTATGCAAAGTAGTGGGAGATAAGAAAGGAAAGGCATTTTAAAAACATAATGATATAGCCTTAAATACTTGGCTCATATTTTAGTCATTATTTTTGAGTAGGGTAGTACTATAATTGGAATTGTATTTAGGAAGAGAAATCTGCCAGAAACATAATAGAAAATGATGGAGAGGAGGAAGGAGGCAATGGGGCTGGAGCCTGGATCTAGACCTGTTATCACAGTCAGGGCTCAAGGCCATAGAAAACATCAAGGTTTCAGGTGACACATGTTTTAGATTTGCTGAAGTGTGTATAAATATATATATTATATAATTTAATTTGATATACCAGCTGGAGTGCATGGTTGCCTAACTCAATGATCAACCTGGGAGAATGAGGGAGAGGAAAGGTGCCAGAACCTTCTAACCAGTACTACCCAAAGTGCATCAGTTTTGGTTCTTGATGAAACAAGCACAGCACTGAGAGGGTTTAGAAATATTGAAAGTAGTTGACAGAATAATCATGTATCTGTTGAATCTAATGCTAGAAATGTTGGGTTTGTATTTTGTATGTGTTTTAAAAGATTTCTTTTTCTAGTAATTCACTTTTAATGTATTTTAGAAATTGATCAGTTGGTGATGGATTAGAGAAAAACAAAGAACAACTGCTTCTTCACTGTGGATAGTTAGAGAACCATTATTCTAGCTTGCTGTATGCCTTCTGTGGCTCCTGGTTGCCGTTGCCTCCCTTAGCCTCAGATGCAGCAGTCTGAGGTGTCTCTGAGGTTTTTCGGTTTTATTCTTTTTGTATAGCTTAGTTTTACACTCATTGTCACTTAGCATGCCCCTCCTTTTAATTTTTATTTATAAATATATTCCCAGGATTTGGCATAGGAGAAGGAGCCTGCAGCCCTTGACTTGAATGACATTTAATACAGAACTGGAAGAGAGGGATTTTTTTATTTTATAAAATATTTTAAAACAGATTTTAACAGTACACGCATACCTTGATCTAGTTTAATGACAAAATAATGTCACAAAGGAATCTAGGCTCTTTCTTTCATTTTTCTGAAGATCCATTTTCTTCCTTGTATCTGTTTGTTGCAGATTTGTTTTCATGTTATGATCATATCATAGAGTTGTGATGAATCCAGAAATAAGATTGGTGTTTCTCTTTGTTCCAAGATTGCTGATAAGCAGTTTGACTCTCTTGAAGCAGGATGAGACATGGTTTAGATTTGTCAAACTTTGTGTAAACTCTAGGAAGTAGTCTGCAATGCCTTCAGTGTCTGTTCAACATGTGAGTACTTCATGAAAATATTCTTTAGCAGAAGATCCTGGAATATTGATAGTATTGGCATTCTTTGCCTCTTTTCCATAGACCAGCACCTCACAAGTATGGTCCAAGGACTGCTGGTATTTCCAGGACTCTTTCAGAGTGTCCATGAGGTAAAAACTATTTTCAAAATAAAATTAAGAATTTACATACCTCATGAGTGAATAGTGGAGTTTTCCAGAGGCTACATGGTGTGTTATATCATCACTCTGATAGCCCAGGCCATATTTGCTTGTGTGTTCTTGTATTTTAGAAATATTTTCAGGTTTCATGGAAGTTTATTCAAGAAGAAGTAGATAATCTGAATAGCCTTGTGTCTATTATAGTTAAATATGTTCCCACAATGAAAACTTTAGGCACAGATGACTTCTCTGATAAATTCCACCAGTCATTTAAGGAAGAAATAATACAGAAAATCTTTTGGAAAATTGAAAAAGGGGGAATGCTTTCTAACTTGTTCTGTGAGGACAGCACTACTTGATAACAAAACTCAGGCAAAGTTATTACAAGAAAAGAATACCCCAGATGAATCTGTCTCATAAACACAGGTGCAAAATTTGAAATAAAATTTTAATGAACTCAATACATAAAAAAGATGATACATTATGAACAAGTGGAGTTTATCCCAGGCACGTAAGGTAGGCTGAATGTTCAAAAATCAACAGTATAACTAATCGTATTAACAAACTAAGAAAGAAAAATCGTGATTGTCTCAATAGACACAGAGAAAGTATTTGACAAAATCGAATATCTATTCCTGATAAAAATTCCCAGGAATCCAGGAATGAAAAGGAACCTCCTCAACCTGATAAAAGTACGTCTATGAAAATCCTATAGCTAGGGTCATACTTGATGGTAAACGACCAAATGCTTTCTCTCTAAGATGAACAAGGCAAAGATGTTTACTCTCACCAATTCTATTCAATACTGTGGGGCCTGGCCAGTGCAATAAAGCAAGAAAAAGGAATAAAAGACATTTAGAGTAGAAAGGAAGAAGTAAAATTATCTTTTCACAGATAATACTGTTGTCTATGTCAAAAAGCCTAAGGAAATTACAAAAAAGCTTCTAAAACTAAGTAAATGTAATGTTGCAGGATGCAAGATCAATATATAAAAATCAATTATATTTCTAAATGCTAACAAGTAATTAGAATTTGATATTTTAAAGATATCATTTATAATAACATCAAAATATGAAATATTTAGAGATAAATCTAACAAAAGATATGAAAGACCTTTATGCTGAAAACGATAAAACATTGTTGAGAGAAACTAATGAAGATCTAAACAAATAGATATGTCATGTTCATCTGTTGGAAGACTTAATCTTGTAAGATATCAGTTCTTCCTAAATTGGCATATAGATCTGGCACATTTCTAGCAAGTTGAAATCTCAGCAGAAATTGTAAAAATTGACAATCTGATTCTAAAATTTATTTTGAAATACCAAGGACTTAGAATAGCCTAAACAATTTTGAAAAAGAAGAACAAAATTGGAGGAATCACGTTCCCTGATTTCAAAGACTTATTATAAAGCCACAGTAATCAAGACAGTGTGATGATGGTCTAAAAAAGAAAAATATTCCAGTATAGATCATTGGAACAGAACAGAATATTCAGAAATAGATACACACATACAGGGACAATTAATTTTTGACAAAGGTGCAAAGGCAATTCAGAGGAGAACAGATAATCTTCAACAAATGATGCTAGAACAATTGGATATATATATAGTAAAAAAGGAGAAAAGGAACTTCAATCCATGTCTTGAAAAGGCGTATATATATATTTGCTGAGATATATATATATATATATATATGTATATGTGTAAAGTTTAACTGAAAATGGATTATAAATCTAAAAGTAAAACCTAAAACTATGTAACTTCTAGAAGAAAACATGATAAAACCTCAATAACTTTTTTTTTTAAACCTGAGTTCTAATTTCAGATATGCTAAATGTCAACAGAGATAGCACCCATAAATAGGAGCTCTTTGGGATTCTCATTACTCGTAAAAAGGAGTACCAAACCCTTTGAGAACTGCTGCTGTAGACTTTTTGGCCTGTTGTATTTCATAGTAGATTCAAAACAGCATATAAACATTTCCAGGATAGTTGGCCAGGTGTAGTGGCTTACACCTGTAATCCCAGCACTTTGAGAGGCCAAGACGAGGTGGATCACCAGAGGTCAGGAGTTCAACACCAGTCTGGCCAACATGGCAAAACCCTGTCTGTACTAAAAATACAAAAATTAGCCAGGCATGCTGTTGGGTGCCTGTATTCCGAGCTACTTGGGAGGCTGAGGCACAAGAATCGCTTGAACCCGGGAGGCGGAGATTGCTCTGAGCCGAGATCACGCCACTGCACTCTAGCCTGGGACAGAGCAAGACTCCATCTCAAAAATAAATAAAAATACAAATAGAAACTACAAAAAAAAAAAAAACCCACACATTTCTAGGATTGTTATCTGCTTCATAAAACTTCTGCATTATCAGCAGTGATATTTGTACTAAAAAGGCATTATCAGTTCACATCAATGTAGAGTAACACTGAGAGCTTCACCGATTGCTCTTTGAAATCAATCCTTCTTAAAAGCTGCCAACATCTAGGGGTTTAGTGTCATTGGTTTAGGTACATTTGATGAACACTCCAGTGTGGAGCTCTGAAGTGTTTGTCCTGAGGGTTTCTAATGTCTGCCATTCTGTGTTATGACTTACAGCCACCTACATATTCAAAGGGTATGTGGTTTAATGTCACCGCTAGCACTTAAGAGGCAGACATTGGTCAGAATCTTACCATTGTTATAGAGGGCAAAGCTACCTATTTACCTTTTATCCTCATAGCCAACCTGTAAGGGGGCACAGTGAATGTTTGTTGTTTTTGTCTGCCTAGCACCTCTCTTCCCCTTCTTCTTGTGGTAGTATCCCACAATTTTCCCTCCTTCATCCATGTGATTCTGCTATGACTGTCTAGCACAGTTCCCCTTCTGCCTGGCAGGGGTTAGTTTAAGAACTGGATATATGAGCTAAGCTTGCCTAGTCAGAGTCCTTCCTAGGACATCTACAAACTGATGTAGGAAGGGAAAATCCTTTTCTTTGCTGAGATGTTTGTAAGCTCGAATTGAGTCCAGAACTTTAAGCAACTGTGTTTCTCGTCATGTGGGAAAAGACTCTAGACAGCACTGTCCAGTAGCAATATAATACAAGCCGCATATGCAATTGAACATTTTCTAGTAGCACATGAAAACAACTAAAACAAAATAGGTGAAATTCATTTTAATGTTTTATTTAACCCATTATACTCAAAATATCATTTCAACCTGTAATCAAAATAAAAATTGTTAATGACTCATGTTATGTATACATATTTTGTGCCAAGTCTTTAAAATTCAGTGTGTTTACCTTTTACCATTTCTCCATTCAGACTAGACACATTCTAGATACTCAATAGCCACATTTGGCTAGTGACTGCAATATTGGACAGTGCAGCTCTGCACAGTGAGAATGAAGGACTCCAGCATGGAAAATGATGAGTGATAAAGATTTAGAGAGAAAGAGTACTGTCAGTGGTGAGGTTTTTTGTTTTTGTCCTTGAGGTTTAAGGAACTATTTTGGTTCCAGCTCCTATAACCAGCTCTTCTTTGGAATCTTTGAGCCCCTCCCATAGTTTTCCAATAACTAACTTTTTTAATGTGAGTATGATTTGGGTTTCTGTCACTTATAATCAAAAAAATCTTTACTCAACAGTAAGGCATTATTATCCTCATTTTTTTAAGATGAGGAAACCTAAGCTCAGAGAAGTTAAATGGGTTACCCAGGGTTATCCTAAGTGTGTATGGCAGTGCCTGGATTTCATTTCAGGTCTGTCTCACTCAAAGCCCACGCTCTTTCTACCCCAAGAGACTGCCATGGAAGCTTCCTGTAGAGCAGGCCATTTTCACTGCATGAAGGGTCGGGATTTCAATTCTTCACATATTCGTTGTAGCCTCTGATACAGTGGAACTGTGAAAATGCTTATTTTTTTTACAGGAACTTTTTGCTGGGGACCTGTAGTAGTCCTGTAAACAAATTTCACCTTCTTTTCTTTCTAAAAAAGTGATGTTAGCAAGTTACTTGGCACTAAATGGAACCTAGTTTGGTACTACATACCTTGTGGGCATCTGCATGCTGTCTTGTAAAATGGTGGAGTCATCTAATCTTGTTTCATTTGAAATATATTGGCCTGTCCAGGAACTTTATTAGCACCCCTAAACAATTACGTCATTAAAGGGCAAGACTTAGAAGCCTTGTTAAGGCCGTGTATGATCTGTTTTCCAACCTGAATGAAGTTAAGCAAATTCCCATAATAATTTTAGAATGATTCAGTGTTTTCTAGTTACCATAAATGGTGTTGCCAAGAGCTGGAAATCCACATGAAGCTAATCTTTTTTATTTTTTAGAATCAGCCTTTTGAATGATTCCTATACTCTAATGTTCAGTTGATACTTGATTCATTTTAGAAAACTGTCATAGAATCATATACTTGAGAATTGACATGCACAAGCCTGAAGTTTTATGCTAGGGCACCCAGGCAATCCATAATTATAGTAAAGAAACATATACGTGGCCAGGCCTGGTGGCTCGTACCTGTAATCCTACAATTTGGGAGGCTGAGATGGGCGGATCACCTGAGGTCAGGAGTTCAAGACCAGCCTGGCCAACATGGTCTTGTTTCTAGTAAAAAATACAAAAATTAGCTGGGTGTGGTGGTGGGTGCCTGTAATCCCAGCTACTTGGGAGACTGAGGCAGGAAGAATCACTTGAACCAGGGTGGCAGAGGTTGCAATGAGCCGAGATCGCGCCATTGCACTCCAGCCTGGGCAATGGAGCAAGACTCTGTCTCCAAAAAAAAAAAAAAAACCCATATACTTGAGGGCACACAACTAAAAGTTCAACTTCATTTATTTAGCACACCACCAGAAGTTTCATTATTAGACAATCATAACAAATCAAGACAGATTAACTTTAGTCAACACTGTAATGTAAATCTATCCCAAATTAAAATCTACAAAGCAAGAATCCTGACTTGTTTATAGGTTTGAGGTCTGCACCTGTTACCACTATCACCTTTTCTCACTTAAAAATTCCATTGGTTCTTCTTTTATGCCATGTATTAAAAATAAAAAAAGATACTAAGTTTACATTGAGAGTGTTTCTACTCATGACCCAGCCAGACTGCTGTGGCTTCCACTCACAGGTACTATGGCTAGCAGAATATTATAATGCTGTGAAGAACTGTGCTCATGAGGTCCTGGCTGTGACAGGAGCCACTCCTTGGGTCTGGTTCTCCTTTAATATCACCTCTATTATTCTAAGCCTGAGTAGTCTGAGATGAGTGAAAGGAAACTGTATCCATCCATACACACACAGCTTGGAGGGACTTCTAGGATAGCTGACAAAATTCTGTTTCTCTACCTTGATGGTTCTTTAAAGGCTGTTTGCCCTTGAGTCATTTGCTAAGCTATAGATAAGCTTTGTATAGTTTTCCATATTTATATTTTATTTTACAGTAAAAACATAACTTTAAAAAGAAATATATGGAATACAGAAAGTTTTAAGGAATGATATTTTCTCTCCTTTAGCCCTGCTTGGTTTTGTCTTTTGTTAAGAAACCCAGGACATGGAATCTATCATAATGTAAGAAAATCTCCTTCAGAGCCATCCTTGGAAAAGGATCCATCAATTTATTCAACAATATTTATTGAATTGTGACTGTGGCAGTGGCTCGTGCCTGTAATCCCAACACTTAGGAAGGCCGAGGCAGACGGATCACTTGAGGTCTGAAGTGATCTTGAGACCAGCCTGGCCAACATGGTGAAACCCTGTCTCTCCTAAAAGAAAAAAATATAAAAATTAGCTGAGCATGGTGACACATGCCTGTAGTCTCAGCTACTCAGGAGGCCAAGGCAGGAGAATTGTTTGAACCTGGAAGACGGAGGTTGCAGTGAGCCGAGGTCACGCCACTGCACTCCAGCCTGGGCGGCAGAGTGAGACTCCATCTCAAAAAAAAAAAAAAAATGCACAACGATAATTTATTAAATTGTTACTCTGAGTCAGGCATTGTATTTGATGCTGAGGTATATATGTTGGTAAATATGATAAATGTGGTCAGTGTCCTCACTCTACTTATTAGTCATATCAGTAATATGACAGGTTAAAAGGATTTTTATTCTTTAGTATATTGTTTGGGAATATTATTATAAATATTTATATTTGAAATCACTGATATCCTTCTTTGAAGACGTGTATCGATGGGTTATATTAGTTATCTGTTGCTGGATAATACATTACTCAAAACTTAGTGGCTTAAGACAATAAACATTTATTATCTCACAACTTTTCTGGGTTAGGAATTTGAGATTGAGTTAGCTGATAAGTTGCAACTCAGTGTCTCTCAAGTGGTTGCAGTAGTCATCTGAAAGATTAACTCAGGCTGGAGGATGCACTTCCAAGGTGGTTCACGCACATGGCTGTTGTTAGGAAGGCTTGTGTCTCATCACTTTGACTTCTCCAAAGGCTCCTTCCTCACAACACGGGGCTTGATTTCCTCCAGAACAAGCAATCCAAGGGAGAGTGAGTGAGGAGGACACCACGGTGCCTCTTAGGACCTAGTGTGAAGTCTTACACTGCCACTTCCTTTTACTCACTTCACTAGAAGTTATTTAAGTCTAGCCCACACTTAAAGGGGATTATCTCCATCATTTGACGGTAGGAATATCGACGAGTTTGTGGACATTTTTATTTTATTTTATTTTATTTTATTTATTTTTGAGACAGAGTTTCACTCTTGTCGCCCAAGCTGGAGTGCAGTGGCTCAATCTCGGCTCACTGCAACCTCCACCTCTTGGATTCAAGTGATTCTCCTGCCTCAGCCTCCTGAGTAGCTGGGATTACAGGTGCCCACCACCACGCTCAGCTAATGTTTTGTATTTATTAGTAAAGATAGGATTTCACCATGTTGGCTAGGCTGGTCTCAACTTCTTCTCACGTCAGGTGATCCACCTGCCTCAGCCTCAGAAAGTGCTGGAATTACAGGGGTGAGCCACCATGCCCAGCCTTTTTTTTCCTTTTGTTAAAAAATTTCCTATTAAAGAAAAAATAATATATGTATGTATGTATATATATATATAAATGATTTAATGATAATGTAGACGAGTTCTTACATTATTTGAGTGGACCTTGCATTTTCTTCTTTTTTTAAAAAAAGAAACACTATGATCCACGATTGTAGCAATTAAAATCTTAAATCTAAAGGAAACGTCAAAAGGGAATATAATGCTAGAGCTCATTTTATTTTTATTCAGTACATATATATTACTTGGTATGATGAGACTATCGTAATAAAGAATAGGAACAGACTTCTGATTATGTAATAGACTGCAATTATTTTTATGGCTATTGCATTCCAATTTTCTTATGCAATATTTACAATGTGCATGTGTAGCAAGGGTACAAAATACAAGTTGTAACAAGCCTTACCATAAATCAGAATCAAAGCCTGCAATATAACATTTGTGACCTCCCTTGGCTGCCGCAGACAACCTTTGTTAAGAATACATAAAATACTAGGTTTACAACTCTGTGGTGGATTTGGGATTTTAAGTTCTAAAACTTAATTGCTCCCTACCCCATAATTAAAGATTCTGTCAATAAAATTTGATATTAGTTTAATTATGAAGATGGTGAAAAACTCTTATATTCTGTTTTAGAAAAAAAAATCCACAAAATGTTTTAAATGTTGCATTAGTGTACTGAGAATTTCAGCAGATTATAACTACAAAAGATTATGATTCAGCCTGAAAACATAACCTATGGAAAATCATCAACTGTGCAGAATGAGCTCTTCCAGATGACAGATCTT
Source organism: Sapajus apella (assembly GCF_009761245.1). Classification (NCBI taxonomy): domain Eukaryota; kingdom Metazoa; phylum Chordata; class Mammalia; order Primates; family Cebidae; genus Sapajus; species Sapajus apella. Next base: position 1,745,991 of record NW_022436984.1, read on the forward strand.
ACTAAGAAAACCTGCCAATGAAAGCTAGAGAATGCTAGAAGAAAAAGAATCCCGTTGACTTTCAACATATGGCCCCGACACCGACATATCTTATAGTTTTTAGTGAATAGCAACCCAAAATAACTGGGTTGATAAAAACTTAAAAAAATGAGTGCGTGAATTTAAAAAATTCTGCTCTTTTTCCCTGCTTTTATTTCAAAGGATGTTTTAATGGAAAATAAGTGTGCATGTGTCTGTGTATGAGAGTGTAAAGGGGTACAGCTTAATTACATTTCAATTTTCAGGGTAGTAGAGACTGCTGGCAAACTGAGAATAAAGATAACTATCCATGTAAATTTACATATTAGTGAGAACAGTTTCTTCATGATCACCTGTTAGCCTATTGTTTCTCTCAGCTACATTATACCCCTGCATTTGTTCTTCTCTTCCTCTCTGTTTTCTCTAGGCATTTCTCTTATATCCCCTTCTTTAGTTAGCGTTTTCAACAACTGCTTAAAAATAAAAGGTTCACTAGCAATTATCTGGTTTACTTACTTGCTATTAGGAGATTATACAATATGTCAGAATGTTCTGTGCTTGTTAACTCATGTATTCATTTTCACTTTTTCATGCAATAAATATTTGTTGAGTATCTGCTACATATCAAGCACTGAACTAGAGAAATCCATAGTTTACAGGCTATATCCTGTCTGATGTACTTCCAGATATCCTGGGAATATAATGGATTAAAGAGTTGCAGAAGTTAAACTTACAGGTCAAACCTACTTCTAACATTTCCTTCCCTGAAATGGAATTGATTCAGATATGCCTTCTTTCTAGAGAGCTCTTAGTTCTTGCTAAATTCCATTAAGATTTCCTTGCCACCATGAGAATTGTGGTGCTACTAGAGCAGGATTGGCCCAACGGGAATATTGACTGCCAAGTAAATGCAAGCAATGGATAAATGCAGACACACAGTAATGTCAGTATTTCATCTCTGTTGCTTATTTGTTGCACGCCTTGGTTTCCTCATCTGAAAAAAATTAATGAGGCTGTAACTACATACTTCCAAGAGTAGTTGTGACAGTTAAATGAGTTAATACATGTAACTGGTTAGTTCGGGCTACCACAGAGCTCTCAGTGAATGTTACCTGTTATCATTCTTGTTACTGTGATTGTTATAAAAATTCATGAATGTTTCCTTTTTCAGATAGGGTCTCACTCTGTTGCCCAGGCTGGAGTCCAGCGGTTCAGTCATAGCTCTCTGCAGCCTCTAACTGCTGGGCTCAATTGATCCTCCCATCTTAGCTTCCAGAATAGCTGGGGCTACAGGCACATGCCACCATGCTAAAAATTAATTCTTAAAGTAACAGGACAAATATTTACTAATTTCTGTGATTTATACATGAAATCCAATTTGAGATATTAAATGGAATCCACTTAAAAGAATTAGACCTACTCTTAGGCACAGTTTCAGATAGCTTCATTAAACCTAACTATAATCAAATTACTTTTTCGATCTAGCTTTCCTTATTGCTCCAAGAAAATCTTTTAATTTGCACAACAGCTTTCTAGTGTTTGTTTCTGCCTGCTTCAGGGTGCTAGGAAAACTATCCCCTCTGTAAGGTAACCTGCAAGTTTTTATCTTTGAGAGCTCCTATTTTAATGCCCCATGCATGTCTCTTTTTCTGTGGAGTGAAGCTACTTTGTCATCTCTCACCTCCAGTGGCCATACACTGGCTCTCTTCAGAAATCCCCAGGGAGGTTTTTATTTTATTCAGTAAATAAATAGGCCAGGCGCAGTGGCTCACACCTGTAATCCCAGCACTTCGGGAGGCTGAGGCGGATGGATCATGAGGTCAAGAGATCGAGACCATCCTGATCAACGTGGTGAAACCCCGTCTCTATTAAAAATATTTTAAAAATTAGCTGGGCATGGTGGTGCGTGCCTGTAATCCCAGCTACTCAGGAGGCTGAGGCAGGAGAATTGCCTGAACCCAGGAGGCGGAGGTTGTGGTAAGCTGAGATCGCGCCTTTGCACCCCAGCCTGGGTAAAAAGAGCGAAACTCCCATCTCAAAAAAAAAAAAAAAAAAAAAAGAAAGAAGCAGCGTTTTCTGACTCTCCTATTCCCCAGCTCCAGGTGAAGCTTGCTTACTGCTGCAGTCTTTGAAATACTTTTCTTATCCATCTTAACTTGTCAACAAGTTGGCTTCGTACTGAAAGATCTTTTCTAAAAGAGGTCAAGCATTCCTTTCTTTATATGAACATTTAAAACCATGAGAACAAAACTTAAACTTGTAAGGTTCATTGAACTTTACTCTCAAGTAAAGATACACTCAAGATTTGTGCACTTTAGTTTTTGTATACCTTTAGAAAAAAAGGTGTTAAATCACAGTTAAGCCCTGAGCAAGAGCTCAAGTACCACCAAGCTCTTAGTGAGATCATAGCACATACACCATTTACTGTGCAACCTTGGCAAGTTACTCAACCCCAAGCCTCAGTTTTCTTAATTATTAAATGAGAATAAGATCCGGGCGCGGTGGCTCAAGCCTGTAATCCCAGCACTTTAGGAGGCCAAGGCGGGTGGATCATGAGGTCAAGAGATCGAGACCATCCTGGTCAACATGGTGAAACCCCGTCTCTACTAAAAATACAAAAAATTAGCTGGGCATGGTGGTGCGTGCCTGTAATCCCAGCTACTCAGGAGGCTGAGGCAGGAGAATTGCCTGAACCCAGGAGGTGGAGGTTGCGGTGAGCCAAGATCGCGCCATTGCACTCCAGCCTGGGTAACATGAGTGAAACTCCGTCTCAAAAAAAAAAGAAAAAAAAAAAAAAGATGTGTCCCAAATGTCATCTTACTAGAGAGTTCTTCCTTCTCTCCATGTGCTCCACCCCAATAACAACTTTCTTCCTCCCTCTAAAGGTAGCCACCATTCTGACTGTTATGAAGAAACCCTTGAAATTCTTCGTTTTACTCACTCAGGTATCCCTCAGCTATGATTCAGTCTTACCCATTGTTTTAAATTTGATGTCTTCTAAGTCTCTTTTCATTCATAGATTCCTCCTCTATTTCTTTCTTTTTCTTAGAGTTTTGTTATTGTTGTTGAAGAACTCAGGTCATTTACTTATAGTTTCCCACAGTCTAGATTTTGCTTATTGCAGGCTTATTGTGCAGTTCAGCATGTTCCTATGTATTTACTGCCAATTGGCAGCTGGATGGAAAGGCTTAATTAGATCTGAGTTCAGTTCCTTTGGCAGTGTTATTGGTGGTGATGTGTTCTTTTATCTGAAGGCACATATTGTGTGATTGTCACTTGTTTATTGTAGTGGTAGTAGCTATTGGTGCATAGTACCTAGATCCATTAATTCACTGGGGGTTGCAAAATGGTGATGCTATCGCTTTATCATTCTCTATTCATTTATTAGCTGGAAGAATTTGGTAAGGACATGTTTCTCTACTATTTGGTTATCCAGTGTTACAGTTCATATAGGAAAGGCAGGATAAATACTTGATTCTTTTATATGCTCAGTTTTCAAGGTAATGAATTGGTCTGTCATTCTTCAAAGTTGACTAATTATTTATATGTTAAATTAATTTTAACTTATGACTTTAAATATATTTGGGTTTCAATTTATTGCAGTTCTTACCCTTACTGAAATTCATTCTCATCTTTGGCCACTTCAGGTTAGCCTCTTCAGGTTAGCTCCTGAGTTCTTTTGACACGGCCCTAGCAGTCGTTGATATCTGCTATGCCAACATGTTTGAAATTCATTTTGTGCATTTCCTGACCCAAATCTGAAACTAAACTTTTTTTTAAACCTGGATTCTGTTTGTTTTGTTTTGTTTTGAAACAGGGTCTCACTGTGCTGCCCAGGCTGGAGTACAGTGGCACTATCATAGCTCACCATAACCTCAAACTCCTGGCCTCAAGCGATCTTCCTGCCTTGGCCTCCCAAAGTTCTAGGATTACAGATGTGAGCCATTATGCCCAGCCTGGATTCTTTTAATGGGGAATATTTCGCTATCACAGTTTAGGCTCTTGGTATGCTCATTGCTACCAGATTGATTATGGTTTCTGGGCCTATTCATGGTACAGAGCTGGAAAATATATATTTGACCTGTTAAATATAGAAAATTTTGAACATATACAAAGTTAGATCGACTACTGTCCCATAACCCATTGCCTAGTTTCAATAATTATCACAAGGCTAAGCTATTTCAACTCTGTCTCCTCTCCTGTGTCCCAAACTGGACTATTTTGAAACAAATTCCGTACATTTAATTCTACCTGTAAATACTTCAGCTCCTGTTCAGTTTTTAATGCCATCCTACCTTTCCTTCTCTTTCTCTCCGAGATTGAGTTCTTGGATATTGAGCTGGCTCTGCCATCTATCAGGTAGGACTTAAGCTCTCTAGTCCTCCCCTTCTCATCTTTTGAGTAAGGCACTGTTCTAGGTGATTTCCAAGGTTTCTTACCCCTTAAACCATTGTTCTTTTTTCTTTTTTAAAAAATAGAAATTGCTGGGTGTAGTGGCTCACAATTGTAATCCCAACACTTTGGGAGGCCAAGGCAGGAGGATTGCTTGAGGTCAGGAGTTTGAGACCAACCTGGGCAACATAGTGAGACCTTGTCTTTACAAAAAATTTTTAAAAAAATTATCCAGTTGTGGTTGTGTGCTTCTGTCATCCCAGCTACTCAAGAGGCTGAGGCAGGAGAACCATTTGAGCCCAGGAGTTTAAACCTGCAGTGAGCTGTGATTGCACCAGTGTACTCCAGCCTGGATAACAGAGCAAGACCCTATCTCTAAATAATCAAGAAATCTGTTTACTTTTTTGTTTTTTATAAATACTTGTTCATTGTAAAAAACGTATGAATGCATGTAAAATAGGAAAGGAAAAACTGATGAATTTCTCCCTAAAAATGACCATTGTTAATAATATGATATCCATCAATTGAGGCTCTCAGTAATTTTCTTAATTGGCTTCTTTGAGTTAACTATGTATTGTGGACTCACCACGTCCTTTGGGGTAATAAAATGTTTTCTAGATATTAAGATTGTTTTTAACTTTTGGGGTGCTGGGGGAGGTACTCTTACGAAGAGTGCTACAGTGAATGTCCATGAGCACACAGGCATATATATCTAATTGCTAGGTAGGATAAAGTCTCATATGTAGTATTGCTGGGCCAAGTAATATCCAGGTTTTTATACAAATATATTTACATATACATAGATACATATTTACATACATATATATACATATATGTAACTCCCAGAAGATTTTATCAGTTTACATTTCTTATACTTTTTATGACTGGCATTCAAAGTTCTGGTCATACTTGGAACAAATTGCTGGGGCCATTAGGAATTGGGGTAGTAGGCAATTCAGAGAGTAGACATAAATTTATTTGTGACAGATTGCTGTTCTCTTACCAGGTGTTTTTGGCCTCAGCACTATTAATATTTTTGGCCAGACAATTCATTTTTGCTGGGGGCTATCTTGTGTGTTGCAGAATGTTTAGGAGCATTCCTGGTGTCTCCCTGCTAGATGCTCCCAAGTTGTGATGGCCAAAAATATCTACAGATGTTGCCAAATATCCCCTGGAGGGCAAAATTACCCCTGGTTAAAAACCACTGAATATTTCTTCATTCAACAGATACAGAGGGCTTTTATGTATTTGTATGTTTGTGAATAAAACAGGATTTCTACTTCCCTAATCCCTATCTAAGAAGTAATGACATATTATACTATTGATAAATCTTCAGTGGAGTGATTTTCCTTTCTGTGGACTTTCTCACTGTCTTTTTTCTTTACTGACCTCCATGGCATTAGTTGGGGCGAGGGGAGGTGAAAAGTGTGAGGTACGTATGGGACAGAATAGTCAGCCAAGCAGACCAAGACCAGTGGATGGTGCCTGTTCACCACCTGGAAACTTTCCATTTATTTAGGTGAATTTAGATTTTCAAGCTTTTGTTCGAGATGTAAATTTTCCTTCAACATAGTAGGCTTTATTTATACTTCTGGTGTACATCTCATTAAATTGATATTCGTTAAAGAAGTTCATTTTTCTTTCAAGATTTTTTGGAAGTGGGAGATTTGATATAGACCAAGAAAAAGGAGGGCAGTTTGATGGAGCTTCCCCAGGAGATACCTAGAGTAGTCAGATTTTTTTTCAGTTCACTGACCCTTTGGGACACACCTGCATTAATGCCTGAAGATTTTCCATACTACAAAGTCTTAAGGCAGCTGTTGCCCTTGCCTGCCTCCATTTTTAATATCGAGTGCACCCAATTTAGCTAATACAGGCTCCAACAAGCAAGGCTTTTTCCTTGATCACAATGGAAACTTTGGACTTAGGAGACTATGCTGGAACACGCAATTGTCTGGATTGGACTGCATCTCTGTAAAAGCTGAGAAGGCTGTTTAGGTTTTTGTTGTTGTTGTTTTTTCTTTTAAGTGCAGATTAACTGGGCCTTCAGGCTCCTAACAAATTAGTAATGGAACTGTATAAATAACTCTCAGGCCCTACCCCTCTAGTAAACAGGGCTCCCAGTACATAATGCTATTCCCTTCTAAGCAAGGAATATTTGTATTTAGGTAAGAAAGGATAAAAGTAAGGGTAAATTTCAAAGTATAGCCACTATAAAAACAAAAACACCATGTTTCTCCCTCCCTCCCTCCCCCCCCCCCCCCCCCCCCCCCCCCCCCCCCCCCCCCCCCCCCCCCTCTCCCTCCCTCTCCCTTCCTCTCTCCCTCTCTCTCTCTCTGTCTCTCTCTCTCTCTCTCTCTCTCTCTCTCTCTCGCTCTCTGTGTGTGTGTGTGTGTGCGCGCGCGTGTGCGCGCGCACACGCGCGCATCCAGTGTGTCTTTTTAGGGGCCATCACCTGTTTTTGCTTATTGTATAAATCTAATGTTTTATAGTTTTGATAGATAATGGAAAATCATTCTGATTAATTGCTTAATGCAGTATGCAGTATTTGCTCCTTGTATTTCAGAAGTTACTGCCAATAGGCAGCTAGTTCAAATGTTTTTTAGAATTTAGGATTCCTGAAACTACAATAAAATTATTTTCACTTAATTTGAATGAGAGACTCTGTACTTCCACGTTGTCTCATGTGTTTTTTCTTTCCTTTGTATAGCTTATTTTATATTGTATATGTTGTATACAATATACAATATAAATATGTTGTATATTGTAGTTTATTAGATTTAATTAAAATTTTTTGAGGTAGGAAATTTCAGGCCGGGTGTGGCGGCTCATGCCTGTAATCCCAACATTTTGGGAGGCTACGGTGGGCAGAGCACTTGAGCCCAGGAGTTTGAGACCAGCCTGTGCAACATAAGGAGACGTCCTCTCTATAACAAAGAATAAAAATATATAAAAATTAACTGGGTGTGGTGGGACACACCTGTATTCTGGGCATATTAGGGGGCTAAGGTGGGAGGATCGCTTGAGCCTGGGAGATCAAGGCTGCAGTGGGCTGTGATGACACCATTGTACTCCAGCCTGGGTGGCAGAGCAAAACCCTGTCTCAAAGAGAAAAGAAAAGAAAATTTCATCCCTGTTTTTAGATGAAATTTTAGATAAAATATTTTTACATAAAATATTTTCAAAAAAAATTTTTACGGCAACAACACTTCTTTCAATCATTTAACATACACTGTATTTGAGATCATTTAAATCCTAGATGACCATTGAGCATTTTAAAAAATTTATATGTTTTATTGCATTTTAGGTTTTTGGGTACATGTGAAGAGCATGCAAGATTGTTGCATAGGTACATACATGGCAATGTGGTTTGCTGCCTTCCAGCCCATCACCTATATCTGACATTTCTCCCCATGTTATCCCTCCCCAACTCTCCACCCCCCGCCGACCCTCCCCTAGTTCCCCCCAACAGATCCCAGTGTGTGACGCTCCCCTCCCTGTGTCCATGTGTTCTCACTGTTCAACACCCACCTATGAGTGAGAATATGAGGTGTTTGATTTTCTGTTCTTGTGTCAGTTTGCTGAGAATGATGGTTTCCAGATTCATCCATGTCCCTACAAAGGACAAGAACTCATCGTTTTTGATGGCTGCATAGTATTCCATAGTGTATATGTGCCACATTTTCCCTGTCCAGTCTGTCATCGATGGGCATTTGGGTTGGTTCCAAGTCTTTGCTATTGTAAACAATTCTGCAGTGAACATTCATGTGCATGTGTCCTTGTAGTACAACGATTTATAATCCTTTGGATATATACCCAGTAATGGGATTGCTGGGTCAAATGGAATTTCTATGTCTAGGTCCTTGAGGAATCGCCACACTGTCTTCCACAATGGCTGAACTAATTTACACTCCCACCAACAGTGTAAAAGTGTTCCTATTTCTCCACATCCTCTCCAGCATCTGTTGTCTCCAGATTTTTTAATGATCGCCATTCTAACTGGTGTGAGGTGGTGTCTCAATGTAGTTTTGATTTGCATTTCTCTAATGACCAGTGATGATGAGCATTTTTTCTTATGTTTGTTGGCCTCATGTATATCTTCTTTTGTAAAGTATCTGTTCATGTCCTTTGCCCACTTTTGAATGGGCTTGTTTTTTTCTTGTAAATCTGTTTTAGTTCTTTGTAGATTCTGGATATTAGCCCTTTGTCAGATGGGTAGATTGCAAACATTTTTTCCCATTCTGTTGGTTGCTGATTCACTCTGATGATTGTTTCTTTTGGTGTACAGAGGCTCTGGAGTTTAATTAGGTCTCGTTTGTCTATTTTGGCTTTTGTTGCCAATGATTTTGGTGGTTTAGTCATGAAGTCCTTGCCTATGCCTATGTCCTGAATGGTTTTGCCTAGGTTTTCTTCTATGGTTTTTATGGTGTTGGGTCTTATGTTTAAGTCTTTAATCCATCTGGAGTTAATTTTAGTGTAAGGTGTCAGGAAGGGGTCCAGTTTCTGCTTTCTGCACATGGCTATCTAGTTTTCCCAACACCATTTATTAAACAGGGACTCCTTTCCCCATTGCTTGTTTTTGTCAGGTTTGTCAAAGATCAGATAGTTGTAGATGTGTGGTGTTGCCTCTGAGGCCTCTGTTCCATTCCATTTGTCTGTATCTCTGTTTCAGTACCAATACCATGCTGTTTTGATTACTGTAGACTTTTAGTATTGTTTGAAGTCAGGTAGTGTGATGCTTCCAGCTTTGTTCTTTTTGCTTAGAATTGACTTGACTATGCGGGCTCTCTTTTGGTTTCATATGAAGTTTAAGGTGTTTTTTTCCAGTTCTGTGAAGAAGGTCATTGGTAGCTTGATGGGGATAGCATTGAATCTATAAATTACTTTGGGCAGTATGGCCATTTTCACGATATTGATTCTTCCTAACCATGAGCATGTGATGTTTCTCCATCTGTTCTTGTTTTCTCTTATTTCGTTGAGCAGTTGTTTGTAGTTCTCCTTGAAGAGGTCCTTTACGTTCCTTGTTAGTTGTATTCCTAGGTATTTTATTCTCTTTGCAGCAATTGTGAATGGCAGTTCGTTCTTGATTTGGCTCCCTTTAAGTCTGTTATTAGTGTATAGGAATGCTTGTGATTTTTGCATATTTATTTTGTATCCTGAGACTTTGCTGAAGTTCCTTATCAGTATCAGGAGATTTTGGGCTGAGACAATGGGGTCTTCTAAATATACAATCATGTCCATTGGACATTTTTAACAGAAAGTTTTATCATCCCAATTTTCTCTTCTTACTTTGTATGAAGGTAAGGACAGACTCCATTCCTTATTCATCTGTGCATCATTGCCTAATTTAGGTACTGAGTAAGGTTTTATCAACTTGATATATTCTTTCATTAATTAGAAATTGGCAGTAGGAATAAATAACTTAGAAAATCTGTAAATATTCTGTCAAATGATACTGTCCTTCAATTTTAGAGGCTGACAGGCCTTTTCAGCCTTTAGGTTTTAAAGGCAAACCCTAAAATTACCCAGAGCTTTGCCTACCTTCTAACAATAGTATTAAATGTAATTAATAATTAATAAGAATGGAGAGACAAGTTTGTTATAAAAGTACACAAATGTTTGTAACAATAAGCATAACCTGCTATATTTGAATATCTTCTTATAGCATATTTAAATAAAGGTTTTCCTTTTTAAGAACTAAAGTTTTAAGAGAAGACTATTGCATTTTGTTCCTATATGTTTTATGAATTTAAAATATTTTTATGGAGTATATAAGCTGCTATTAAAATTGTATTAACTTTTGGCTTTTATTCCATAGTATAATTATCCTTGATTACAGACTCCAGAAGAGGTAGTGTACAGAGGAGCTGTTTATTTCACAAAAAACTTCTCATAAGATTCTAGAACTTCTAAGGATAAAGGATGTTGTTTTTGAGATAATTTAAATCCAAATAAATACTATTTTAGAGAAAGGCTAAAGTTAGGGATTTTTGTGGGGAGAGGAAAACAAATATTCTTCATTGTGGGTTGTTGTGACACCCAGAATTTCCAGCAATACCATGTTTGATCATCTCTCTAATTTCTTTCCTAACCTCCCTCTCACTTCCTCAACTCCACCCCAAAGAAAATTCTTAGGAATTACATAGAAAACACTGTATCATGTTATCAGATTTCCTTTTCTTAATTCTCTGGAGTGCCAATGTCTTGAAAAGAGAGGACAATGTTGAACATAGTTTTCATAAAATTCATGATTATATTAAGAAAATTAAATACAAACAGAGAGGAATCAAGGATGACCACTTGGTTTCTGGCTTGAGTAACTGAGTAGATGGTTATGCCATTTACAGTAGTACTTCCATCCTCTTTTCCACTTTCTGGGATTTCAGTTACCTGGGTCAACTGTAGTATGAAGAAATTAAATGGAAGATTCCAGAAATTAATAATTTATACATTTTAAAGTTTGGACTCTTCCGAGTAGTATGATGAAATCTCATGATGTCCCGCTCTGTCCCACCCAGGATGTGATTTGTCCTTTTGTCCAGCATCTCCACAATGTACAAGCCACCTTGCTTTAGCTGTGCACACTATGTGCCCTTCTAGCCAATTAGCATATCTGATATTGGTTATATCATATCTCATTTTGGATGTCTGATATAACCAGTATCAGATCTGCTGTTGCTGATACCACAGTGCTTGAGTTAAATTGACCCTTATTTTATTTAATTATGGACCTAAGTGCAAGAGTAGGGATACTGACAATTCAGATATGCCAAAGAGAAGCTGTAAAGTGCTTCCTTTTAAGTGAAAAGGTGAAAGTTCTAGAATTTAAAATGAGAGAAAAAAACCCTATGCTGAGGTTGCTAAGCTTTACAGTAAGAATGAATCAACTATCCATGAAATTATGAAGAAGGAAAATGAATTTTTTGCATAGTATAAAGGGGGTTTGATACTATCCATGGTTTTAGACATCCACTGGGGGGTCTTGGAACATATTTCCCATGGATAAGGAAGGACTATTATCTTTAGATGGGAGTATGGGGATTAGGGCGGGGTATAGGTTTGAGTGGGAGTGAGCACATTAGGGTGTTGATCAAGATTTCTATAATAATTTGGCACTGTTGATTTGGAATTGTCTTTCAGACATCTAGATGGAGATGTCCAATAGCTAGAATATGCAAATATGGCATTCAGAAGAGAGACTGAGGTGGAACTATAAACTTGAAAGGGTTTAGCATGAAGGCATTTCTTATATCCATTGGAATGGTCACCCTTCCTTCCTCCCTTCCTCCATCCTTTGTCCTTCCTTTGTTAATCATTAAACAAGTGGCTCTCCTTTAGATTTATCTACAGTTAATCATATTTTCAGAATGAAACAATTTTTCAACTCTCATTGTTATGTCAGCTGAACACACAAATTAACACATACTCTCAAAGAAACTGGGAAATACTGATACAACTCCTTTAGCAACTTATGTTCTAAATTTATATAGAAAAATTTGCAGAAAGAAAAAATGGCAATAAAATCATTTCTCAAGAACCATTAAGTGTGCCAGAGTTTCCTCAAAACAGAAATTTCAGAATAGTGGATACCTGGCAGGAATAGTAAGTAAGGGGATGAGAAAGCTAAGGGGCTATGCAGGCCCTTCCTTTGTATTTCATGTTATGTTTCTTTATCTGCATGGTGGCTAGATTGGTATTCATTGTATCTGTGACTGTACTGTGTCATCTAAGGGAAAAAACTAAAGTCTTGCACATATATCTAGAGAAAGTCTTCAGAATTCGATTAGTCCAATGACAATGTTTATTTGTTTTCTTTTTATTATAGTACAAGTGAGGCAGGAATTAGAGGTAAAATAAAAACTTTTTGCTTCCTTTATTAGTAAATATAGCTTACGAAAGAAAAGTTTTAAGCTAATTTTTGAATTGCAGTAAATAAGCATATTATTTCACTGTTGGTAAGGTCTGATCATTGTATGTATTTTGAAATATAATTGAACTCTACGCCTTTGGTCAGGTACCTCACTTTCATACTTCTTTTCATGGGAAATCCAGTCTAATTGCATTGTTTGGATTTATAGTGCTTATTAAGGAATATAATTCTCTGTAAATGTAAGCACTCCCTTTAATTTGAAGTAAAGGCGGGTGGATTTTATTTTACTGATTGAGACAGTGTCATAGACATTAGAAAGTAAACTGTTAGTGTTTATGTTTTCACATAAACTCTTTGAAAAAGCCAGAATTATCTTAATATTGTATTTGTAGTGGCATTAACAATAAAAGTTATTTTACACCATTTAAAAAGTATGTTACCTAAAAAATAAATTACAAATCTAGGCTCATAGTTAACATTATACTGTAGATATATCTCTGCAAGTTTAGTATACACTGTTTTGCATAACGAATTCTTAAAATGATTTCTTATAGGAGCTCATTATTTAAGAAACTTTTCAGCCAGTCCTTTTATACAAAGAATAATATTTGTACATTCAGATTTTTAGATTAGATTTTTAAAGTAGTTAAATTGGGCACTCTTTATTGTATTTGTCTTTAATTAATGATGTGACTCTGGGGGAAGTTAAGAAACCTCTCTGAGCTTCAGTCTTATCTTTAATTTCAGAAGTGGACTAGATAATCTCTGAGGTTCAGCCTTAAAATTCTGTGATACTCATTTAAAAATAACTGTACCATCCAGCATTTTAGAAAAAGCATTAAGGACATGTGTATCCTTAAATGAAAACAGATTCAGTGTATGTAATCAGAACATTGAAAAGGGAAGGAGAGAGATTTCAGTACCAAAATTTGTCTAGACTACCTGGATAGGCAAAAACATTTATAGACTACCTGCCTTAAAAATCTCTAGATATAATAAGAGAGATGGTAGGTGCTTCTTGAGATGAGCTACTAGTCTGATGATGGCTTTTTTTTGGTGATGGCTGTTGAACAATATGTAAATAAAACCAGTAATCCTGTTAGAAGAGACCAGTTTGTACCCTTACACTGTCTGTGTTCTGTAGACTACATTGTTAAGAGCATGGTTCAAATATTTGAAAGAGAAAAGAAAACTGCTTTAAAACCACTTACAGTTACCTTGGCATTTTTTAAGTAGCCATCTGCAAGCATATTAATTTTATTATTTCAGTGAACTCCCTATTTAATTAATCTGTGACCTGATTTAGTAAACATTTTTCAGGATATATCTTCCCTGGAGATATATTAAGCTTGGAGCATGTAAGGCATTTTTTTTCCTATTCAAACAGTGTTAAGTTAGGAAAGTGTTATGGTAATAATGTGAGTGCAATTGTCTAAGAACATTAAGAACCTTCGTCTGGATCTTTTGTTACCATAAAAGGCAATGTGTCATGCTTTCCTGTTTTGCATGGATGAGAAGGGAGTAAAAAACACCAAAAGAATTTTTATTGCATAGAAATATTTCCTTCCTAGCAGTTGGTGAAGCAATAATGAGCCTACAAAACAATCTTCCTATAGTTGAGGAGAGGAGGGCAGGAAAACATCGTGCAGCCACATACTCTCAGGCTGGTCAGAGTGCCTGCTTCCATAGAGTTGCTACTACATGTAAGTCCCCAGGGCAAAGCGCCTGCATGTGCCTCTTCTCACAGCCCTTTAAGAGATACAGGGCAAGTAGGAGATGCTGCTTGTCTAGGAAAAGACACTTAACCAAGTCTGTGTTGCAGGCAATTGTTGTAGGCAGGCTAGAGCCACACTTACCTGATTGCCAGTCTCTACCTAAGACCAGGCAAAGTCCACTGTGTTGAGAAGATGCTTTCTATGAATCCAATTACTTAGTACAGAAAATGTTGCTTTCAGTGTATCTTGTGGCAACTTTAACATTGCAGACATCACCACTGAATAAGATTAATGCACGGGAACTGTGGATTTGAAAACACTAAAAGTGGTTATCAGGCTTTAGCACATCTTAAGAGTCTGTATTTCCACTAGCTTAATTCGCATTGAGCGTTTCTTAATGTTATGCTACTCCCACTTCCTTTCCTGCTGTTTCCCTCACTTCAGCCCTAAAAGAATTTAGGTTGTTGAGCAGAAATGACCATAAATATTTTAAGCCGAATGAGAAGAGGCCCATGATTTCTTTAGTTTGTTTCAGACCCATTACCTTTCAGAAGGTCAAACCTGCCTCATTCTCTAGGTGTGGACATGATACAGCTAACGAAGAGGCATGGGGATATGTTTTATCAAATGTTCTAAAGATGTTTTTACATGCCATTTTAAACAAAAACAATTATCTACTGTGCATAAGAATTAAAGTAATAATGTCCAATATATTTTGTGCTTTTTAGTAATAAATTATTAGTAATGAAGTGGAGACAACTTAGTTGTTTGTTTTCCTTGGAAGTAAGGAAATATATTGAAAGTAAGCAATAGTAGCTGCCTAAGAGTTCATGATGTGACAATGGCACATCGCTATGAGGGAAAAAAACCAATCATGCACAGAAGAACAAGCCATTCACCCTGATATCAGTAACCTGAAAATGAAGAGCAGTTATTTTTTAGCATGATACATTTTTCAGTTTTAGGTTAAAAGTATTACATTTCAAGGAAGACTCTACAGTGCATTCTCAGTATAAAGCAAATAGTTTTGTGGTCTTAGTTGTCTGATGTGGTTGAGCATTGGTATTTTATAGCTTTTAAAGATAAAAAGAAGAACAGAAATATTGGAAAAGGCAATACTTTATGTCATCTGAATTCTGTTGGTGCTTAAGAATAGCAAGGGCTATGAGTTACACTTGAGTTCCTGTCCCAGATTTGTCACTGACTCTGACCTTAGGCAAGTTATTTAGCTTATTTATGCCTTTGTATCCTCTTCTCTAAAATGAATATAATACCTATTTCATAGTGTTAAGTTGTAAGGATGAAATAAAATAATGCCTGCAAAGCAGTTCCCACAGTGCTTGGCATATAAGTCCTCAGATAATGGTCACAGTTTAGGTATTTGATGGTTGCTACTTTTGTGGTCCCTTAGTTTTGAAAGTTTTCAGAGTATTTTACTAGTAGACTCTATGTTTAATTAATTCATTCAACGTAATAGTAACCAGAAATAGTGTTCTTTCACCTGGAGACGTAATTCCCTCATTTGTAATTTTTCTGCTGCCTCTTATCTTTAGTGAAAATTGATTCTGTTCATTTCTGTGGAGGCCTCACCTTTTCTCACTTCTCCTGATACATTGTGAAAATATTAAAACCTGTAATTTGTCCACATGTACCACCCTTTTCAGTAATCGTTGCGGACTCTGTCAACCCTAGACTCATTCCCACTTTGCTAGACAACCTTAATACCTGGGTCATATCTTCTCCCCATCCTCTGCCATTATCCTCCCCAATTCTGGCATGTAAGATGATGATCATTCATCCTTATTCAGCCTGTTAGAATCTTTCCAGCTCCATCTGTGCTCCCCACCTTTCCTTTTTGCTGCACCTTGTACTTCATCATTACTGTTCTGTTTCTAAAATATCAATACTCTCCTTCTCTACTTACCAAGCCCTGACCTGCTGTCTCTTCCACTCCTCCACATCTGTGGAGCTGGATCTGTGCCTTCGGTCATTCACTCTTAAGACTCTGCTGATTGCATGCTTGGCCTTGTCTCAAAGACTTGCTACTTCAGTACCACCTCCTTAGCCCTCCTAATCGTGTTCTTTGTCCACTGTGGTAGTCACTGCATGCTTTCTCCCTTTTTGCAGTCTGATGTTGGAACATTTTAGAAGCAATCCCTAGAACCATACTGTTTTGGCCCCCTATAAATTTGTGATTCTGATTTTATTTTGGGTCTTCTATATGACTTAACAGTAATTTCTTATCAACTCTTTAGCACATTTGCCTTAATAACTATTAAATATTTTCTATTTCCTAGTCTCCTTAGGCTTCCAGTCCTAACCAGCCCTCCCTTTTTCTTGGGACATGATCTGGCCTCTTATTTTTACTGAACCAACTGATGTTATTGCTGCTGTATATTTACTATCATTGTCCCTGGGAGATTGATGAATACAGCTTTACCTAGCAGTGTTTATGTTCCTGCGGTCTGATTTGGCCTGCGAGTAACTAGATATCTGACTCTTGTCTTTGTCCCAGCAAGTGGCCATCTTTGAAATAGATGATGTTTCTTTACTTGTATTATATATTTGGTCATTTGGTGATCTGTATTTATTGAGTGCAGTGACCTGTGTTAGGTAGGTAGTAAGGACAATTAGAAAGAGAATAAAGCACATAGCCCACCTTCCCTTTCCGTGAATTAATAATGAAGGAGACAAACCTACCTAGTCTTAGTAACATTTTGATATCATACACTTGGTTCTAACCATGAATTTTGGTTACCTTCAAGGTGTCCTGCCATTTCTTGTGATGTACAGCAGACTACTCTATGTAGTCTGATGCCCTTGACGGGTAGCGTGGCTGCCTTTTCCTTTTCACTCCAGGGTTGTGATAGTTCCTTTTGTACACGTGGATGATAGAGAGACAGCGGTAACCATACAGGATTTTTACACTTGTACTAAGGACTCAGAGAGGGTCCAAAGGTAGAGCAGTATTAGGAACTACCAAGTTGATTAGAATAACAGGCCTGGAAAGACCTCTGAAGAGTACATTGAGAGAGAAATCATAGCTGGGCTTGGAAGGGAGAGGTGTCATTTGGTGAGGCAGTGTGCATAGGACACCTCAGGGATGTGAGTGGTAAAGGCAGATAGGGCATTTTTCCAGAAGAAAATATGGAAGTCATTTATTATGGAAGCTTATAGATAAAATTTGGTCACCGCTTTGTATGTGTGTGTTGAGCTGTGTTTGAAAGCAGAACTTGAATGGACTCTATGGATCAGTTACTTTCCTCTTTTCTAGGGTTATGGTTATTGAGGGAGGCCAGGGGATATTGGAAGAAAAAATGTTTGTCATGCAAGTGCCCTTGGGTGTCTTCATTTTGGGTAGTTTCCTGAAGAGATGGTGTTGATGCCTTTTGTGTTTTAGCATTGTCATCTGTTTCTGGAAAGGGTAATCCTGGAGGCTTGATCCATTGAAGGAATCCAGGGAGCCAAGTGTAGACTCTGACAGTTCTAGACAATAGTTTAGGGGCCATGAGATGTGAAAACTTGGCCTGAGGATCTCTTCTGCCTTCTCAGAGTCTGTTAGGAAACCATGAAAATGAGAGGAACTTAAGGTAATCTTAGGTGTCTACATTTTTGACATTTTGCCAGACCTGTGTGATTTATTTTAAAAGATAGAATGTGTATTCAGGCACTCCCAGTGTCATTTTACTTAGTGAAGTATTAGAAGTAAACAAATTAGCTTCTTTATTTGGGCTTTAAAAAAACAAAAAGAAAATAGCTCTTACAGAATGAAGGTTAACAGTACTAGAAACAATAAAAGGCAGACATTACTATCCAGTTTTATACTTTTTAACGTCTCTATTTTGTGCATGTTCTAACTTGAATGCAGCTTTAAAATGCCAATTTTAGTTAGACATGACATAGGAAATGTTTTAAATAACAAATTTCAGTTGGGAACGAATAGAACATTACTTGTACATTATGTGTTAACAAATACATAAATGTAAATTGTTTTAAGGTGCATATTAAGCTTTATTAGAGAAAGAGATAAATATTTTGTCTCTGTTAATGTTTAACTCAAGTAGCAGTAAATCTTTTAAGTCCACCAAAACAAGAGGTCATTGCACAATGAATGGTACATTACAAATGTATTCTTCAGAATTGATTTATGCATCTGACTTTTATGGCACTGAATTTCAAAACCTCATAAAGAGGTCATTTTAGAGAAATGTCATGCTGACCTGTGTGGAAGGAGACGTAAAATTTGCCCGTGTGGTTAACTTCATATTAACTTAATGTTCAGAGTTACAGAAATATTTGAATACTTGTATGTTGTAGATGATAAATGCTTGTCAAAGGAATGAATATTTAACGTATTACTTGACTTATATACTAATGACCTCTCTGAAATTTAAGAGTTTTAGCCATACACGATTTAGTTTATTTCTTGTGTGTTATGCTATTGATCCTTCATATTGTGCTACCCATAAAAACTTTAGTGTTTCTAGGGTATTGCCTCAGGATCATCATACGCTACTTGTATTTATTTGAAAAATTCATACCAAAGCATTTTAATATATGGTAGTTTTAATATTTTGGCATCTCCTACACATTGACTTATCAGAGAAGATTATGTCTTTATTTTACTTTAAATGAAGTACTGTTTTCAGAGATGATTTCCTTAAATCCATCTGCACTGAAAAAATGTAATTAATCTGACATTTTGTAAAGGTTTCATTGAATTATATTCTTGTCTTATGCTGTACAGGGATAAGTACTTACACATTTTCAGCTAAGATTAGCTTTAGGATGTGTTAAGGAAAAAAGATAACAGTACATATTTTATGATCAATATATTTTAATTAGTCAATTTTCAAATGAACTTGTCCGTCTGTAATTTGTAGACAGGATATGCCCAAGTGCAGAAAAAATAGAATTTAGAGCTTAGACAAATAGATGGAGGAATTTGAATTTATCTGTGAAAAGCTCATAGCCAAGAATATGCTGATTTGTATATGACCCAATGTACTAACACATTTACACAATCTCCAAGTACAGAGAAAATTTAACTTGGGCTTTAAAAAATAAATAATTTGTCTTTGTGTTCCTAGAACAGTCTTTTTTCCTTTCTAATGAATTTTATTTTGTTACTTGCTTATTAACCACAGTGAATTAATTTAGACCCTAAAGTAAACATGCTCCCATCTTGGGGGAATTTACAGGTTTTACTTTACAGATAGACAGGTTTATGCATAAATACTTGTTCAATGCATGTGAATACCTGTTTGAGGACTGAAAAAAGTTTTTTGAGTCTAACATGGCAAATAGTTACTTTTATGAGCTGATTGAGGTCTTCTTTTGCCTGAAGGAAGGAGAATATTGAAATATGGCCTTATCTATTTTTCTAGTCTTATGATTCTTTTATTTAACTATTGTAAAACTGTACCTAGACAGAAATAACAATATAAGAACTTATTTAAGATGACTTTTCCTTCCATTCAAGTTAATAATTTCAAAAACTCTTCACATAAGCTTGACGATGCTCTTCAAAGTTGCCAGTACATCTTCTGTTTCTAATTTCGTTTCTTGAATTGTTTCCCGTTGCTTCACATATCTTCAAAATATCTGTATAGTCCACTTCTAATCACTTACTTTCTAACTTAGGAAAAAAGAAACATTTATCTCATCTTGGTTTGCCTCCGATTTGCCACCATATTTGAGCAACCTCCTATTTTTTGTTCTGGGAATGCAAAATTAATTTTATTATCAGTTTAAGCAAACCTTAATTAGCACTTCTGGTCTTCTCATAGTTAAGCCCTCAATTAACAAGCATCCTTGTTAATTGAGGGCTTAACTATGAGAAGGCCAGGAATGAGCTGTCTTCTTTATTGAGAGATCTTCAATTGCCAGCATCAGTCGGTCATTTCTGGAGGAGTTTTCAATTTCTCCAGAAAATAAATTTTTGGTCTCATATCTGGGGATGAATGTGGGGTGTAAGAACATAAAAGGCTTGGCTCCTGTGGACAAGGAGTGAATTTCTGGTTTCAGCTCTGTGATCTGAAGAGCTGGAATGATGTAGGTCCCATTTTTACCACAAGAAAAAAGCTGGATGGACAGATTTTCATGGACTCATCAGAGAACTAAGGCAACAGAACAAACAGCTATCCTGAAACGTGGATGGAGGCAAGAGCCCTCAGAGAGTCCTGGGATGTCAGCATTTGCTTACCTGAGGCAGAAGCCACTATGTCCTTGTAGGAAGATGAGAAATTTTGATGAATTGCTGGAGGCTGAATCTAATGAGAAAATGAAGCTTCTGGGCCGTCTGTTGTAGGAGGAGTTCTCACTGCTTTGCAAGCTTATACAGATTTTTACTCCTCTTTTTTAGCCTTGCCTCTCACTGCAACTGCCAATACCCCTATTTTACCTTTGGGGGCTTCCTCAATATGAGGTTTTTTTTTTTTTAGACAGAGTCTCACTCCGTCGCCCAGACTGGAGTGCAGTGGCATGATCTCAACTCACCGCGACCTCTGCCTCCTGGATTCAAGCAATTCTCCTGCCTCAGCCTCCTGAGTAGCTGGGATTACAGGCATGCACCACCATGCGTGGCTAGTTTTTGTATTTTTAATAGAGACAGGGTTTCACCATGTTGGCCAGGCTGGTCTTGAATTTCTGGACATCAAGCAATCTGCTCACCTTGGCCTCCCAAAGTGCTGGGATTACAGGCATGAGCCTTCACACCTGACTGAGGTTTTGTTTCTAAGAAATCAGTCATGCTTTCTGTAGTTTAATCTGTCATCTCAACCAGAAGCCTCCATCACAATATCTTGTTTACTGAAAATAATCCACTAAAAAACAGAATTTGTAGCATAAATCTCTAAATTTTGTTTATATGTATACATAAACACAGGAAAGAAGTATGACTTACATACATAGATGTCATAGATTATGGTGATATTTTCTCTCTATTTGTATTTCCTTTTTTTTTTTTTTACAGTTCTACAGTAAAAAGTGTTTAAGATTTCTCAGAAAACAATTATGTATCTATCATTAATCACTAGTACTTAAAATACTCTCTTTTTGGTTTGTTTTCTTTCAGCTTGTCCTCATCTAGATGTTTAGGATCTTAAATGACTGTTTTCTCCTGACATTTGCTATTTGGTTGCGTAAGGTGGTGACTGCCATAGTTCTTCACAACTCCAGTGATTGCCTTAAAACTTACTCTTAAGATCCCCTGCCTAACCCTAGGGCTTAAAGTTGACGGCTCTGGAGCTATACGTGTGGACAAAGATGGCCCTTGGGCTTCTGCAATTATTCTGTTCTCCCAGGTGAGGAGACTTTTATAGGACAAGGTGGTTCTTTAGGAAAGTGTAGCTGCTTTAAGCCAGTGATGCCCAACCATGGCCGTACCTGGGGATCTTTAAAAACTCCCAATCTAGGCTGTACCCCAGATCAATTAAATGAGAATCTCTGGGGAGGGGACCAAGGCATGTATAGTTTTTAAAGCTCTCCAGTGATTTCAATGTATTGCTAAGGTTGTGACCTGCTGCTTTAAAGCAACAAATACTTTAATTCCTAACCCATTTGGATCTTGAGGGCCGACTGGAAAAGCAATCTTTGTACCCACTGTTACCTCGATACATATATTGTAGGGATTCTGTAACCACTAGCAGGCTGTGTTCATCTGTGTGTGTGTACCTGCCTTGATGTGACAAATTTGAGCACTAAGAGGAGAGGCAGCCTCTTTTATTTGCCATTGTATCCTAAGTCTCTAAAACAGTGCCTGGCCCAGTAACTTATCAAAAGATATTGTAAAATTAGTGCATTTAGGGTTTTTCTTTTCCTTTTATTGAAAAGGTACAAAGACAAGCAGTCAAAATGTCATTTCATATTAGTTGATTTTCAAGAACTCCACTGGCCCCAGGTGTCCGTGATTCAGTGAGGAAAGATCTCTCCTTCATTCCTGTGATGTGAATATATTGACTACCCATTCATTGTTTACACAAGGCTTGGATGGCTGTGATCAAACCAACATCTACAGGCATTGTACCTAGAGAAATAAAGTGCGGAAAGGCAAACCTGTGGACGAATAACAAATATTGCAATTCAAAAGTGAAAATCACTGTGAACCAGCTCAGTTTTCCCTTTAACAAATACATCTTGGGCAGCTCTTTCTCAGCCAGCACTAGTCTAGAGGCTGAAAGTCTTGAGGACAGTTTGCTAAGTGATTTTAAAATACAACTTTAGGGCCTGATTTTCTTTCTTTTCTTCAGTCAGATTTTTGGCCAGATCCCAAGCGATAGATTTCTAGGCATTGTAATAGATGATGAAATGCATAATTACTTTTGAAGTTGTGATAACCTGACAAGAAAAAAATGATATTTTGAATATCTACATCTAATAGATGAGTAAACACTTCGTGCGCTTTAAGTAACTTGCCCAGGCTTATAAACCAGCATTGTTAGCTCAGCTACTTCAATAAAGGTCCTCTGATTTCAAATCTTATGACTAAGAAGGCTTAATACTCTACTGGTTACATAATCGCAGAATGGTTCTGATTTTGTATTCAGTGCAGTAAAGTTAAATATGGTGTTAAAAAATTTAGTCTCCATAAATTACCTTCAATGTGATTAATGTTTGTTTTGGAATTACTAGCAGTTATTACTGTTAAACCCTGTGGTGGGTTTTGTTTTGTTTTGTTTTTTTCTGTTCGTGTATTTTATGATCTACCATTGTTTTATAGAAATATTTAGGGATTTATTATTTATATTATTTAGATGATTATTATTTAGATTATTCTGACAGTCTTCTGTGTCCTCAGACAAGTTGGCAGAGCCACAGATATAATACATTATTCAGAATGTTTCCATTTCCAGTGTTCAGATTAATCTTAGAATAATTTTTACCAGTCTTTATTAACAGGTATTATGCTTTTAACTTCTTAACTCCTCGTACATGAGTAAAAAAGGCAGTAATCATGACATAGCCAAATGGCAGCAGAGTGCTTATGTTTGGTACAAAGAATGTAGGTCTTTAAGAAAGGTAAATTATCTCTTGTAGTTTCTGTTCTAGCTGTTGTTTTTCATGTCTTACTTTCTTTCCTGTGGGTATCACGTATCGGAATATTTAATTTGAACTTGAAATAGATAGATATATTTCTAGCTTAGGGCCGTTCCATAGGGATTATACTTCTTTAAAATCTCTATTCTTTAAGATAGAAATGTCTTCTGGTTTACCTCTGGACATATTTGTGTGTAAATTTTATGTATAGCCAACCAAAGGGCCCAGAGCTTGGTAGAGTTATTTTGTTCTCTAGAATTTGAGGACAAGGGTTCAAGTTTCAGATACGCCATTTGCTGTTAGTGTAAACTCGAGTAAATTAACTTTCTGAACCGGTTTTCTCACTTTGAAAATTAGGATACATTATTTATTTTTCTATTTTTCTACATTTTGGGAGAATCAAATGAGCTCTACAGAAAATATTTTCTTAACTGCCAAGTGCTATAGAAATATTGAATATCAGTGTTTTTTCATCTACCTTAATGATCATGTTATTTTCCCAATACCTAAGCCTTAACAACATATTTTTTACCTGTTTATACTAACCTTATACATTGAAGTTTTTAATTTCAGATTTTCTATAACGATAGGAAAGTCAATTTGTTTTCACATTAGCTTTAATATCCATCAGAACCTTTTGTTTTCTAGTCCTGAAACAATTAAAATGGGGCCTTATGCCAATCAGTACTGTCCTTGATTTTAAATGGTGTGAAAAAAATACAAACTCCTTTAATAGTGAGTCTTTTAACCAGACGAATAGGTGATACATAGCTATTACTAGCTCACAGTTTCAAAGTATCTTTTGTTGCACTTGCATAGAACATATCAGGAAGGAATGTGGGGGATGGGGAAAGTAGACGATTTTTATTACAGGGTTGGTAAGGAGTAGTTTCATCCCTGCCTGTGATATCAAAGAGCTGGATGACATTGGACAATTCATTTCTCACCTTGACCTATTCATCCATCTTTAAAATATTGAAGATGTTAAGCTGGTGATCTCCAAAGCTCTTTCCAGCTTTAGACTTTGCTGAATCTGAAATGAATATCAAGAGAATATGGGAGAATTATACTTGAACTGAAAATATTAATAAACTTGGAGAAGTTTTCTTTCTGAGTCTCAGAGAACTATAAAGATATAAAAGGTAAATAAACACGAACTTTTCTTCCTTGTCTATGAGGGTAAGTGATTAGAGCTAGGAACTATGAAGCTAAAGTGAAATATGGCTTAGTTTTTTCCTTATGCATACTTGGGAAAAAATATTTTGTCAATAAATACTTTGCATATAATGTGCATATGTAATAATTTCTTGAATTACCTTATACACAAAATGTGACAGCCATTCCCTAGGCTTGGTATTTTTAGTCTGCATGTTGCTAAAATCAGCTATGAATTTCATTCTATCAAGGTAGTTCAATAGAACCTCAATAGTTGATATGAGGTAAGAATAACTCTTCATACCAAAATCTGTCTAGGATGTTAGGATATTGCAGGAAAATTACAAACCATTATCTCTCATGAATGAGGACATAGATATAGAAAGCTTTAGCAAAATACTAGAAAACAAAACTGATTATAATTTTTTAAAAGGTAGTAACAATAATAATACATCATGACCAAGTAAGTCAGGAAAAAGGCAAGGATATACATACACTCTCATGACTTTTCTATTCAACTTTGTAACTTTGTAATCCATGCCATAAGACAAGAAAAATAAATAAAAGACCTGATGATTGGAGGAAAAGAAGAAGTACCACTGTGTTTGTTTGCAGACGCTAATTGTATGTACGAGATCTAGTGAAATACACAAAAAGACTACTGTGACAAAGAGTGAATTTAGCAAGGGCACAGGATACAAGGGTAGCAGTAAAAATGATTTATAGCATTTCTGTATACTAACAGAAAAACTGGAAAAGCATATTAAACACAAAAACAATACCATTTACAATAGCATCAAAAAGCATAAAATATGAACAAATTTATTTGAAGATATGGAGGAGCTCTACAATGAAATTTGTAAAATTTTGCTGAGAGAGATTATAGAAGTTCTAAATAAAGAGAGAGGTATACCATGGGCTGGGCCCGGGAATCTCCACAGCACCCCAGGATGCTTTGAAACAGAAGCCTGGTTGAAGAAAAGCATAGCATCATTCTTAATTCTTTGATAGTATTTTGTACATAATCAATTAATCTTAATATATCCAATTCCTCCCTCCCTTCATCTCTATGTGTGTGTGTGTGTGTCTCTCTCTCTCTCTGTCTCTCTCTGTCTCTGACACACACACACACACACACACACACACACACACACACACACACACACACACACACACACACACCCCCCTCTGATCATTTGTACTTATTCCTGCCATCCTCACTGGACTGTGAACTCTTATAGGGTCAAGATCATAGGATCATGTTTTCTCTGTGTTCATATTCTCAGCATCTAACAGTCCCTGGGCACATAGCACTGAGTGTGCCATCTATATAGGATCACTGCCCTTTTGCTGGTGTTATCTTCAAATTATTCTTTATGATTACTGTCAAATTATTAAAAGGTAGCTTTGGAGGGACTTACACTTTAGGTAAAATGTAATTTTCCCCTATTACATTGTTCTCATTGAATTTTAATCATTACTTTAAATTATCTTGATCCAGCTTTGAAGAGTAATTGTTTCTGTTCTTTAAATTTGTATGCCACTTTACTATCACAAAACTCTTTCACAAAGAGTATTTTTTATGCTCATCCCCACAACTCCATGTGGTAGGCAGGACAGATTTGTTTTGTTTTGGTTTTGGGTTGTTTTGTTTTCTGTTTTGGGGGTTTATTTTTGCCATTTTCATAGAAGGAAAGGCTCAGGGGAGGCTGAGAAAGATTAAACAACTTGCTCAGAGTCTCATAGCTAGTTAAGTAGGAAAGTGGGATCTGAACTTAAGTCTTTTTATTTCAAATTCAGTAGTCTTTACTGTACCATGCCAGTCACTCCCATCTTAGCTGAGATGCTTGCCTTTTTTGGGCAAAGACAGCATGTCATCAGCATGTCAGCGCTCTGCAACCTTAATTCCTTGCATGGCCATACCCTGCCTTTGGGACTGAGAGCCACCTATGATGTATACATGAAATAGGAATAAAGATAGAGCATTAATTTCCTTATGGTTTCTTGGTTCCTTTACAACTTTTTTATTTAGCGCAAATTTAGTTTTGTTGTGAATTAATTATTCCATTGTTTGTTCACTTGTTCATTTTTAAATCTATTCAGCAAATGATTATTGAGTATCTCCTATGTACATCTCAGGCTCTGAATAAGATTGGGAGTGAGTCCTCACAGTATTCACAGTTAGTGAGGGAAACAGATAAGAAATCAATTGTTATAATAAAGACAAAAGTACAGACTGCCTTGTGAAATATCTGGATCAAACATGAGAATCTAACATTGCTGAGAGATTGGGAGTACAGATAGTATATGGGAAGCCAGGCTAAGGGGTTGATATAGGAAATGATAACCAAATTCTTGTCTGTCGTGAGCCAGGCTGAAGAACACATTGAAATAGCCAGGAGTGTTTTGTAGCCTGTTCAGGGCAGTTCTAGGATGGATTATCAAAACAATGGACTGATTCCTCATCAAATTTAATTTTAAACATTAAAGCAGATTTTATACAAAGTTTTCTATTAAAAAACTAATAAAAATTTAAAAATAACACAAATATCTATATGTAGAGAGAGATTATTATGTTTAAATTCATTATAAACATCTGTAATAAGGATGATTTGTGGTCACTACAATAAATGCTTTCTTCAGAGACCTTTTTGGTCTTGTTCATGGCTGTGTCTGGCCCAGAGTAGGTACTCAGTACATCTTTATTGGATTTTAATAAATTTAGAGGGATTTAAAAAGTAAATATAGAGAGAAGACAATGATTGAGTTTGCTGAAGAAGTGTTTTTAATATATTCATATTGTTCTGATGTAAGTATGGCATTTTTAAAAATTATGAACTAAGCATTTTTCAAATAGACAGAGAAGCTGATGAATATTTGACTGTATTATTACGAGTTAAATGTGGATTGTTATATAATTATAGAATGTTAAGAATGGGAGAGCTTTACAAACTATCTAGCCCCACCCTAAAATTAAATAGTTAGATAATATTTTTACATGACTCAAAAATATTTAAAAAGATGTACATTGAAAAAAATCTCACTCCTATCCCAGCTCCTTCTTCTCTGCTCCCTTTCCAGTTCTCTCTATAGGCAGTCACTTTTATTAGTTTCTTATGTATCTTTCCAGGATTTCTTTATGCAAATATGAGTATGTGTTCTCATTTATTCTCTTCCTTCCACAGAAGGTGGCATACTATATACACTACTCTGCATCTCAGTGTTTTTACTTAACAATGCATCTTGGCAATCTTTTCATACCGCTGTGTAGCTCCCTCTTTCTTTTTTTTTTTTTTTCCACAATGCCTACTAGTCTATTATGTGCTGTATCATAGCTTCTGAAACCACCCTCTGTAGGGGAATGATTTATGATTTATGACAGCCAATCTTTGGTATCATAAACAGTGCTGCAAGTTAATAACCTTGTAAGTGCATTGTTTCCTCTGTATGCTGATATTATTTATAGGACCAATTCCCAATGGTAGGATTGCCAGGTCAATGGAAATGCATTTGTAATTTTGATAGCAAGTTTCCTCCATAGCAGTCCCGTCATTTTATAGGTGAGGAAACTAAGGCATTGGTAATTAAGTTAACCATTAGGAGTGACGAAGCCAGGACATATCTCCAGGAGGCCTTTCCAGGCCAAGTCTGGGTCAGGTGCCCTTCCTCCATGCCCCTACACTAGCCTGTACCTTCCTTGTCAGAGCTTTCATCACAGGTTTTGTTGTAACTGTTGGCTTACTTTCCTGTCTGTCTACTAAACTGTAAGTCCTCTGAGTGAGGGCAGGGCCCATGTCTACATGTTCACCATTATAGCTCTAATACCTAGCACAGGGGCTAGTATGGATTTGGTGCTTGATAAATATTTGTTGAATGAAAGGAGACAAGTGAGGTCTTCTGGTTCATAGTCTAATACTCATTATATTCCATCTCACTCCTTTACACTCAATGTAACAAACAAAGAAACAAACAAAAAACATATCAGCCAGATAAATAAATGTAGAATATGGAGAGATATCTAATTAGAGCAGTTCATGTGAAAATGATTTGGGGTATTTAGAGTTCTAGTGAAAAGATTTGGGATTCAGCTGTCCAAATCTCATGTAATACAAGCATTCATTAATGGAAATGCTGTTTTAAGAACAAAGGATGTAATAGTTCCAACAGGTGTCTCTGAGATTTTAAGTAGTATAATCCTGGATGTTGCATCTTAAGAGGCTTGGAGGTGAAGAAGAGAACCAACAATGGAAGGTGATCAGGCTAGTAAGCGATTTGAATTTCTTCCAGGTACAGTTCAAGAACCAGGGCTGTTGATTTGGGAAAAGAGGTGATGTAATCACCTATTGAACAATTACTATGTGCTTGGCATTCAGTGCTCTCCATAGTCGAAAGAAGTAGACATTAATGTCCTCTCTTTATAGATGAGAAATCTGAGGACCAGGGAGCTTAAATATTTCTAAGATTCAGACATTAAGTAGTTGAATTTGAATTCAAATCCAGATTAGATTCAAACCAAAATCTGTCCTCTTAATCCCTGTACTCATTTTCTTTCCCTACATTGTTCGCAATGGGAAAGGGACCCTTAATAGGTCAGGCCAGGCTCCTTTTGGTTTAGGACTGGATGGGTTTGAATCTAGTAGTCCTCACAGCTGAGTGAGCAGGGGTAGATGGTCCCTAACAGGGAAGCGTTCAGACAAAGCAAAGTTTGAATGGCTGACATCTGTCTAAAATGCCATTGTTTTAAAAAGTTAATTGTGCATGAGTTGTGCAAAGCTTGGAAACCTATTGTCATACATTTAGATCCTCATTTAGAAATAGGGAAGTTGTAACAATTTTAGGTATTGTTGATCAGCAAAATAAAATATTAAGCTTGGTGGAGAAAATAAAGGACAGCTTTCTCACCTAAGTGGGAGTGGAGTCAAGGGAAGGTACAGAAAGAATATGAGATGTCCTAGGCTTTGGGGTGAGCATGGGGTTGAAGCAAATAATTACTAAATCCTTTCACTTCTAAGGGCACTAAACCATCTCTCCAGTGCTCTTCATAACCACTTCCATATATCTGTTTTTTGCGTAGTTGCCATTTTTTCGGTAGTATAGAACATTCCATTATGTTAGCATGTCATAGTTTTATCAGTCATTCTCATGCTATTAGCTATTTAAATTATTCTTCCTTTCCTCTCTTCTTACCCTCCCTCCCTCATTTTCTCTCTCTTTTTATTTCTTAACAGAGTTGCTGAGAACATCTTGCACTAATTTCTTTCTTCTTTTGGATTATTTCCTTGAACTAATTCCCCAGAGTAGACTTATTGGGTCAAAGGATAAGGAGAGCTTGCTACATATTTTAGGTTGTATTCAGGAAAGATTAGACCAACTTTCCCAACAATATGAAAATGTATCTCCATGTTTAATCAAGAGTCTGTTTTCTGTGGGTTGGGTAGAGCCAAAAACTTTACCTTGGAAAATAAACCAGTCTAGTAAGTAGGATGGTCAATCTAGGAAGGTAACAGTATCGAATAATGACAAGGGATTCAAGCTGGCAGAAAGAGAGATGGGTAATTGACTAAGAACATGGATAAGAGCCATGGGGAACCATACCTGTAGGGAAACCATGGTGCCTGGCAGCAAAGGACCTGGGGACAGGAAAATAAAATGCAGATTTTATTTTCTACACATTTACCAGAATGTATAGAAAGTGAGTTCTTGACCATAAGTAACCGTACAAGACCCTGGAAATTCAACCAGTACCAAAATCTAAGACTAGCTGGGAGGTGGGTGGGCATGTGGGGCAAGGAAGCAAAGCTTGTGTACTCTAACCCTGGCCTTAAGTGGGTTTTTGTCATTTTTATTTATTTTTGCTAAGTTAATAGTTATATAATGATACCTTAAAATGGTCTGTAATTACCTTTAGCAGGTTGTACATTTTTTCGGGGTTCATTTCTTTGGACTACTCTTTCAAGTAAATCGGGTTATTGACTCTTTTTAATTATATACAGCAGATGATAACCTTTTATCACTTACATTTGTCACATTGAGCCCTTCTGTGAGCTCTGTCCCTTTGATATTTCATATTATATTTGCTATATTTTTGAGTATAGAAATTTTCTTTTTTTATATTTGAAAATGTCTGTGATAATATTCTACTTTTTTGGCAGTTATAAAGTTCTCTCTCTTCCACAGTTGGAGTGAATATGCTATTCTGTTTTCTTCTACATATATTTTCACTCTCTAGCCTGCACGTATGGTGTGAGCTTAAGGCTCTAACTTACTCGTTGTCTTTCTGTTTACTCTCCAGTTGCTCACTAGCACCCTCTCCTCTGTAATCCGATTGCTTCTGGCTTGTCATGTCCTCCCGTTCATCTTTATTTCTGAATTCTATTTTAAGTTTTTTCTATTTCAACTAATACCATATCTTCTTTTAAAATAATTCTTCTTCTGTAACATTTTATAATTTCATAGTTTGAAACCACCATCATAACTTTGGTGTTTTTCCTTTGGTATTTTTGCCTTCTTTTCCAACACATGTTTTTGTACCAATATCAATTTCTGTACAATCAGTGTTTTATTAAAACTACATAATAATTTAGGGAATGTTGTCATCTTTACTATATTTAGTTTTCCCAGCATGGAGCAAATCATATTTCTTCATTTATCTATATTTCTTTAATTCTGCTGTCAGACTTTATGTCATCTTTGAATAAGCCTCTAATTCTCTGATTTAAATTAATACTTATTTATTGAATTTTTGTCAGAATTATAAATGGGGTCTTTTCTACTGCGTTTTCTGGCTATGGCCAATAGTATATAGGCTTGTAGTAGTTTTAGATGGATTTTTATCCTGCAACTTTGCTGAAACCATTTAGCTAACACTAGTTATTTTAAGTTGATTTTATTGAGTTCTGTAATCATGTAACTTTATAGCTTGATGATATAGAACTATATCATATATAAAATCCTTTTTTTTCTTTTCCCCCATGTTTATATTTTTAATTCCTTTTCCTCTCCAGTATCTAATTGCCTATTCAGTCAAGTAACTACGCTTGCTTCCCTGTGAACTAGGAAATAAAGGAATCAGATTACTCCATGAAAGTCGCAGCCAGCACATAAATGGATTAAGGTGTAAATGTGATATTCTCTTTGGGAGATGAAATGGATCCCAAGTGAGCAATATTGGACTTGTTGGAATGTGTTCACGTATCTGAAGAAATAATATATCAAACTAAAGCTAGGGAAAGAATAAGAAAAATAATGTTAGAGAATTTGGCAGTAACTATTCCAGCATTATCCAAAATAAAGGATGGTTTCGCCAGTGAATTTTGAGTAATATACAAGTAGAGGTAAATGCAGGAGAGTGAATGTAGATCACAGACTTTTAAACACACTTAGTATTCCCTTTGGATATACTAACAAAGTCATTAAAATGCAGTCCTCTAACTCCCCTTGTTCTGATCTCTTGTTCACTCAGAAACCCATATAAGCTTCCTCATAGGGAGATAATACACTGATCTTACGGGTTTGGAGTATTCCATTCCTTGTGACTATAATTTATTATTACAAAGTAATAAACTGACTTCTTATGGGGAAATAATGCAGTAGTCATATGAGCATGGAGAATTTTAGTACCAAGTTAATTTTGATAGTAAACTAATGAGTTAGCATTCTGGCTGTATAATGTCACCTGTCCTTGGGCCATGGCTGTACAATTGGCGTGCAGACAAACTTGAGTTTCTGGGCCCAAAAGTCCAAACTCTGTCTGCAAAGAACATAAACTGCACCCCCCGAGGCCTCTTGGGGAGGACCTGACTAGCTGGTTGTAGTGTGTTTGCATTGCCAAATGGCTGAGAATCGGTGTTTCCGTTTTCTATGAGCACTTGTTGCATTAATGATATGATTCCTCTACTGTCCCTCTTTGTATAATGAGTTATATTGTTTCCCTTGTGTCTAGTTATGCAGTTGAAGAATAAAATGCTGCTTGTTCATAGGAAAATTATTTTAATGTGATCTTTTATTCTATTTACTAGGGTTTTTATTTAGTTATTATAAAAATTATTGTGTAGGCCGGGCACGGTGGCTCACGCCTGTATCCCAGCACTTTGGGAGGCCGAGGCGGGTGGATCACGAGGTCAAGAGATCGAGACCATCCTGGTTAACACGGTGAAACCCCGTCTCTACTAAAACTACAA